>NW_026878447.1:0-23718 GCF_032173495.1 Musca vetustissima | reverse complement strand
CTAAAAAACAGCTGTTTTAAGATTTTAAGATTGCTACATGGGTTACCTTATTAATAGATCTTGGTTACAACTTCTATTTATAAATTTAAGAGGCAGGGTACTTCAAAATATGTATAAATATAAATGATTTAGCAATTTTTGTTATTGAATACATGATATGCGTACATTTCAAAGGAAGATATTTTCATTGAAATTTTGCAGGCAGTACGCTGTCAAAGGCATTTTTTTAATTTAGATTCTGACATTTTCATACCAAAGCCTTTTTACCGTCTTCCGTCTTGACTTGTTCCTCCAATTGTAAAAAAGACTCTGGAAACATAGGCTCAGTTATAACCCCGTTCGCCGATTGGTCCATATTTTATGTTATGTGTGGAAATCTGTCCAGAAATTCCAGCTACTCATAAAATCGAGGAGATTATGTTAGCCTATATTGGAATCGGCCCCTTGGTGCTTATCACAATTCTCGGCGGAGGTTAAATACGCATATGGAAAGATTTTATATGGTCAACACAATTTCCATGATTTAGTCTTTGGCCGGGGATTTATGTCCTTCAATTTTCTTTAAGAAGGCAAGAAGCCACTCCATAGAAAAAATAGATTGTAATCTACAATATAAACAACATCACAAGGATCCATGGGCTAATTGTGGGAAACTTAAAATTAATCGCGACCATGTCTTAAACTTTATTTTTCCCTGACCTAAAACCGTCAATAACCTAAGAATACACAAATTCATTAATTATTCCTGAAAGAATAGTTCTTGACAAAAATAAATTAAAATTGTTTTTGTTTATTTTTGTCCAAAACTTATTGTGAGCATGACAATTTAATTTCTATAACAACAATGTTGGTTTTGTAAAATATTTGTTGTTGTATCTGATGCATACACCTTATTAATTACACCTTGTATGAAACGTTTTCTAATACCTTTGTCAGTTTTGGTGATTGACGAACATTTCATATATCAGTGTTTTTCTTATACGCGTTTTTCTTCTATGAAGCAATTTTTACACTGATGAGATGTAAAAAGGCTCGGTGTTTTTGATAATCTTTCTTATATGCGATTTTTTCTTATATGAGATGTGCTTATATATCTACTGTATATAACTTTTTATAATCGAAATTTTTGCCACCATGATGCAATAAAGTGATGCCTCACATCAAAAACTTTTGTTTTTGTCTCGACCATCTGTGAAATTTTTCCTTATAATATTTCGCATGGTTGGCAAAATTCACATTGATTTTAAGTAGAAATTACGCACTTTGACAGTTAATCAAGACATTAGCTGCACTAAATGGACTACCTATTCATTGTGCCATGGGACTACCTATTTATTGTGCCTCAAAACTAAACAATCTCCTGATTTATATTAGGCGAGTTTACTTGCGGCAATTCTTATCGTTCTCTTTTGAACTTGCTTCATGCGTCTATTCAAGGCAATTCGGTTTCAAAAATATATATTTTTTTGATTTTGTGAATGTTTTTTATTTTTGTGGAAACTGACACTACAAAAAATACACAAAACGAATTGCCAGAAAATTGTCGGTACGAGCAATTTTTTTCCATTTCTGTTCACCTTACCCCTCTCTCCTTCAAACAAAGACTTGCCGCAAGTAAACTCGCCTAATCTAAATTGAGACAATTTCTCATTATAGTGGCATTCACATTAAACGAACCCAGAATCAAAATACAATTTTTCATTATCTCACAGAGTTTATTTACATTAACACTAGAACGCCGAAGGCGGTCATTTTGACCGCTTTCCAATTTCAAGTACAAAAGCAACTGTGCATTTAATGACACTTTTTTTTAAAATATGGTGACTTTTTGTACCTCATAGAATTACGTTTATTATAAAAAATTCACCAAATTTAAAAAAAAGTGTAATTAAATGCACAGTTGCTTTTGTACTTGAAATTGGAAAGCGGTCAAAATGACCGCCTTCGGCGTTCTAGTGTTAAACTTCATCTTAATCTTTTATGATACTTTGAAGCTTTTATTCGGATTTTCCAACTGAAGTGGTTGTAATATTTTCATACCAGGTTTATCTCATGGCATATTTACAGAAGATAGTCCCATTTGAGAATTTGAACCAATGATATGCGTACATGTCGAAGGAAGATATTTTCATTTAAATTTTGAAAGCTGAATACTGTCAAAGGTAAATTTATGAAAAAATTGGAAACATATGACTGCATGAGACTACCTTGTATAATTATGCCATGCATTTATCTATACTGAAAGTTATCAATGTACGTTCTGGTTTTGAAGTAGCCCCATATAATTTGCAGTATTTTAGTTATAGAAGTGACTTTAATTGGATATGCCGATGTTTAGACATATTTTTTCAAACTATTTCGATATAGGTCCTGTTTTTGACATAGCTCCTATATAGAAGTTCCCGCCGAATTTTTAGTCTTAGCCGAATATCCCTGAAAAAGTGGTTGTAATTTGGCATTTCGGGTTCATAGAGGGTGAAAAACATCTTTCTGTTGAATAAAAAAATTCCGATATAATTTCTTGTGTTGTAATAGCCTCCAAACAATAGACGTGATTAATTTGAAATAGGTGGTAATAAAAAGGTCAGGACGAATGTTGGAGACAAATTTATTTTAGTATGTCGTCAATTTTGATCTACCCATTTGTAAGATTAATTTATGATTTGTCGATCAAACTTCAACTTTTCACATACAAAATGATCATGAATGGAGAGGTATATTGACAATAGGACACAGTTAAGCTTTTGCTGATTGACTTAAATTTGACCGAAAATTAGTTTTTTTTCCGATAGGCTAGGAAATTCTATCTAAAAAACATTTTGGGATTATATTGTCTTCGAGGTTTTCTTCCTCGAAGCCTTTCGAGTTGTTGTTTATTTTTAAAAATATTTGCTATTCTCTAGTTATTACATTTTACACAAAGGCTGATTTTAAAATTGGAAGTTTACAGTTGCCAATTTGAAAAAATTTTACAGATTTTTATCTTTTTAAAATTACATGTCATGTACAGACGACCGTTGTTCGCTCTCTCATTCGTTGTTCGATCCTTAATTATGAAGTAATTACTTCATTTTCCATACAAAATTTTCTGAGCGAACACCGACTTTTCTACATTCTTCAATTGGAATCGCTCTCTGAATAACCAAGAAATTTGTGCCATACCTATCAATTTGAGAGTATCATGATATAATAAAGAAGGTAGTCTCTTTTTCTTACTTCATTGTCAAAAATTATAATTTTTATTTTTTCCTTACGTACTGTTTAAAATATCGAAACCGGAAAATTAGTTATGAGAGGGTTTGAGTGGGGTAAAGTTCATCTTCGAGCCTGACAGCTAACACAGGCCCAAGAGGGAAAACCGATCATGACTAAATCGTAATTGTTGATTATGTTAATATTAAATAAATGGTGGACATCAAAGCGGAGTGACAGATTTACATATTCAGGATCATCAATTGCTGGCTTAACGTGAAAAGGCAAGTCCACCGTTTCTAGAATTTGAGATTTTAATACAGACATTCTCAATAAGTAAAAATGGATTTAATTAAAAATCTTCAATGATCTCATTTGTTGCTGTTGTTTTGTAGTGATGAGTAAATGCGCTAAGTCGAATTTATTACATGTCACTCATGTAAAATTGTAAAATATGGACTTATTGCCTTGACATGTTAAGTCAGCGATATGGCTTCATACTTGCCAATTATTACCTTTTTACCTTCTGGGGATAATATCCCCGGGTTTTCAACCATGAATTGGCATAAGAATTCCAATTACATTAATTTTAAAGAGTATTTATGGCGCGTTAAAAATTATACATTATGAAATCACGGAAATTGCAACAGAAGTTCGTTGCCCGTTGGTTTACAATTTACTTAAATTTCCTAATGGGAAAAGGTGAAGCACCAAATCTCTTTGCAATGAAAAATTTCTATGTTCAACGCTATTTTTAGCGTTTTTCTATGAGTTACCTCTACATGACTCAATGACTCAATTAGAGGAAAAATTTGGAAGCTATAGAATTAAAAATTGCCAGATTTTCATTCATGGTTTTCAATTTTATTTTGAAAATTAAAAAAAGAAAATAATAATAACAAATACATTTTGCAAATGAATAAAATTTATTGGTATTTTGTATTTTTGTTTAATTTTTTCGATATATCAGACTGACACTAGTGTTACATACAATAGCAATTTTATATGTGGTTGTTGTTGAATTGTATTTGTTGTAGTTTTGCAGTTACCTGATGTAAATTTTATATACTTAATACAATATGCATTGTTTTTTCTTTTGTTTTAATAAAAAACCAAAAAAAAAAAAATGTGGGATAAAACAAAAAAATTCTCCAGTTTTTTTGAATGTAACATTTGAATAGAGAAAATATAAAAATGTATTTAAAACAACAATATACTATAATTATTTTATGGAGATTACTATTTAGATATGAATTTTAATAACACATATTAATCTCAATTGTTTAAAATTGTACAGCAGCTTAAGCGAAATGAGAAGTACTTCAGCCGTCACTAGATGCTGACACAATAAATCGGCTATATCTTCAAGAGTTCTTGAGATTTTCATTTGAAACTTTGTAGGGACATTCTGGAATTGATGTAGATTCGAATTAAATCAAAAAAATTGTTGACCCCGAGATTAGGGGGGGGGATGGGGGGGGGGGGGGTGTCCCCTTAAATCAAAAAAAAAAAATCACAGTAAGATTAATATGAAATTTTTAATGTAAGCGACATTTCGCTGTTACCGCAAAATGTAAACAAAATACAAAGTTTAATTACATTAATTTTTTTGCTCTTATATTTTGAGAATAAAGGGCATTATTGTTTACCATTTTTATTCGGCCAAATTTATCGAGTAAAACGTTAACAAAGAGAACGGCATTTTGTTTTCTGTTCTCTTCAGTTTGATTGAAAATTTTACTAGTTTTGTGGGTTTAGGCATAACCTACAAAAAAAAAAAAAAACAATTATAAATTAACAGCCTGTTTTTTTTTTCGAACGAAAATCAATGCGAAAGAAAGTAACTCACTCACTTTCGTTTAAAAAAGCGTTCATGTATTTCGAAAGCTATCGTTCGTTTGCCGTTACGTATACCATTCGAAAAACTACTAAATTAAATGTAAAGTTTTACAAAAATGTTCAATAAATGAGAGTCAAATGAGAAATGAGAACAAACTACACAAATACAATCACACATTTGAATATAAAAAAATGTCAAATGGAAATTTTCTGTATTTGTTAGAATTTTGTACAATTTTATTTTCCAAAAACATGAATAAAAAATACAAACCATACCTATAAAACATGTTCCAAAAATTTTTATTTTGTATAGAGATTGTGTTGTGTGAATGTGCTTCAAATTTTCGTACATAGTTCGCGATTTTGCAACTCATTCGAAAGCTATAAAGCAAGTGAGTGAATATGACATTCTCGTTCGCATAAAGACAGCTTTTTCGTCATACATAAACCCAATTTGTAAAGAAAAAATATACGTTTACGTTTTCTTTCTTCTTTATCGTTCGACTTATTTTGCCTTTATCGTTCGACTTATTTTGCCTGTAAAAACTTTTTATATGAACCAAAATTGATTTTCATTCGCATTGAAAGCGAAAGAAACTTTTCTTTCGAAATACATAAACAGGCTGTAAAACAATTTTTTCTACAAACAACTATAAACCGATTGCCTTTTCATCGTTTTCTTTGATTTTCAATTCCAAAATTTTCTTCCAACCATGGGTTCGTTTACTTTCCCAGTAGGCCCGTACCTAAATTCAGTGCGTTGCGTACTAAAATACCTAAAACAGCTTCTCACCTTTACAGGGTTTGTTGAACGTCCGTATTACCCAAATACGCAAGGACCTTATTTACTTGAGTGTCAATTGAAAACGGCGAAATGGATGAAAATAGTTCCTTAATTAACTGAAAAATTTTCTATGACTGGAATTCTATTATGTTGAAATTTTTCAACTTTATATTTTTATACGCAATGCGTATTTGGGTAACATTCATTGAAATACATGTATTTAACTTTTGAGTTGAATAAAATCGTACGCATACGCATAAATTTAGGTACGACCCTAACATTTACCCAGTAAGAATTTGCAGAGAGTAAATACAAATTTTGCATTCTCAAGAAAGAAAATTGTAAAAAGGAAACGAACA
This sequence comes from Musca vetustissima, assembly GCF_032173495.1. Classification (NCBI taxonomy): domain Eukaryota; kingdom Metazoa; phylum Arthropoda; class Insecta; order Diptera; family Muscidae; genus Musca; species Musca vetustissima. Next base: position 17,544 of record NW_026878447.1, on the reverse strand, counting down.
ATATTCATTAAAAATATTGTATCGAAGCAGCAGTTTTATCAGAAAAATTGATAAAAAGCGCAAAATTGATGTTTTTATAAATATATGCGTTGTCTTTATCCATTTTAATTTTTAATGATACAAAATCATTACAAAATTAAAAACCAATTAAAACCGAGTACGAGTTTCATATGTGAATAAAAGTTTTTGTGTATAAGTAACTTTAAAATTCTGTTTATTATTGAACATGCTGTCAACTCTCCATTTAATGATGTGTGTATTATAGCCGTTTATATATATATATATATATATATGTTCTTTGATTGTTTTTTTCCAAAACTATTTGGGGAGTGCAAATTAGAGCAATGGGTCTATAGTTTTCACCAACATGCTTCCGGAAACTCACCGCCAAATGTCTAAGAGTAAATAAAAAAATGAGATTTTCCTTTTGATTCAGACAGTTTATCATCTGATATGTGATCCTGTCAGGATCTGCAGCTGAAGTGGAGCTTCTTGAAGCTAGAAATTGCTCAAATAAAGACCGTTCGCTGATGATGTTTCCAAACCAAGGTGGTTGCTCCGAAGAGTTAGATTGCACCAAGACATTTCTTTGTTGGAACAGGTGTTGGTGAGTTAGCTTATTAGTTTAATAAAGTTTTTGCTTCTCCTAACTCCAACGCGTCCGTCCACAATCTTATTTCTTCTGGCATTTGTGCGTTCGTGGGATAAGGCTTTGCTCTCGTCATTCCACCAGGGCTTGGCCACAAATTTATTTCTGGGGTCAAGTGAGACAAATGCACTGACTATATTTTTTATGCTTTCGTAGATGTCAGTTATGCTCTTGCCCACATCCATATTGTTGACTTGGCTAAGAAACAGGTGTGTGAGCATTATTTTGTTGTTTCTAGCGTTGTTTGACATGTTGTAAAATTTGATAATGGTTACTATTTGAAATTATTGGTTTCCCAACTGATCTTGCTTTATTGAAGTGGTTCTCTGAACATATAGTCCCTTAACATTATATATATTTTTTTAAAAATTTTTTTCTCTAAATTTCTGTTTCAGAAAATTCAGAATAAAATATTTTCTAAAAGTAGAGGAGACCAGCTTTCATACGTTATCTTTATATCAGGCGTATCTTTTATAGATCCCGCACAGTGGGTTACCGCATATATTATTCTTACTGATCTTGCTTTATTGAAGTGGTTCTCTGAATATATAGTCCCTTAACATTATATATTTTTTAAAAAATTTGTTTCTATAATTTCTGTTTCAGAAAATTCTGAATAAAATATTTTCTAAAAGTAGAGGAGACCAGCTTTTATACGGTATCTTCATATCAGGCGTATCTTTTATAGATCCCGCACAGTGGGTTACCGCATATACTGTTCTTATTTCTCTCTTTAGACAATATTATTTGTTTTTTTTTTTCTTCAATTTAAAAATTTTTTACGATAACACATATAACTCTTATTCGCAAAATCAAAATATATTATGAATATAATTTAAATATATATAATTTTATAATAAATCAGAATTTATTTTCCGTGAACTCTGCTATACCGTATTACAAAACTGTTATACTAAACACAACCACACATACTGGGTTGTGTCTTTGCTAGTTAAATTCGAATTTATCTTCACGAACATATAATTTGAAATTCCACAATACTGTTGTCAGCCACATCAGAACGTGGCTTTTTCCCCGCTAGTAATGGAAATTCCAATTGATGGTATGTAACGAATTGATGGTACAATACTACTCCTCGGGTAAGCGAGGGTGTGTCAATTGGTTACCTCCTATGACATCCCCATGTTAAAGTAAACAGTTAAATACATTATTAACATTGGGTGTAAAGTGGAACTAGTCACTGGAGAGCTGAGAATCGACGAGTTTCGAACTAGTTCCTCTTACTGCTTCTGCTTCTATCCCAGTTTTTTGCAGACCTAGTAAGTGGAGGGGGGACGTTAACTCCCTCCTCATTTCATTTTTCTTTGGTCTTGCTCCATTGTGTGATATGCGACGCCACCACTACACCCGTAAGAAAGAAAACTCTCACTGGGCGTTTACAAACGACTTTTTTGAGTAGACAATAGCAAAGATATAAAGCTATTTTCAATACGTGTATTCTTTTGTCATTTATTTAGTGGCCGTCTTCAATTTTTCATTAATAGTAAACATGTAATAAAATTATATTTGTTATCGTGAGAATCGGCAGTGACCGAGTTTGTCCTTTGAGAGCTCTCAAAAGTCGTTTGTTAACTTTTAAATAATTTATGATCCAAGAAGTGGTTTGCTGGGTGTTAGGGCTTCCCTTCCGACTCAACACATTAATGACATTTTCGGCCATGCAGTATCTATTTTGCAGCGTTACATTTTTTCCTTATAGATTTGTATAAATTTAATAGCTTCGTAATATGGTATTGATTTTTGAGGAATTGATTACGGTCTCGTGGGAAACGTGAGGATAACGCTATCAAATTGGTTATATTATGTTTCGGTATTATGACAATGACATCCACTTAACCTTTTAAGTGTTCCGTGTGTCCATGAATCCTTATTAGGCCATCCGTCTCATCTAAGAATATATGCAAACTTCTTAATGCAGCGTTAAATTTTTTCCTTATAGATTTGTATAAATTTAATAGCCTCGGAATATGGTATTGATTTTTGAGTAATTGATGACGGTCTCGTGGGAAACGTGAGGATAACGCTATCAAATTGGTTATATGATGTTTCGGTATTATGATAATGACATCCACATAAACTTTTAAGTGTTCCGTGCGTCCATGAATCCTTATTAGGCCATCCGTCTCATCTAAGAATATATGCAAACTTCTTAATATTGAATTTTTTTCAATATTTTTACCCTTCTTCTCAAGAGAATATTTTTTACTCGACAAATCATTTCATATTTGACTTCATTTGGTTTTGTTGGCTTTCTATGATGCTTCCATATAAAAAATCCATGTTGCGATCACCCGATACTTTTGAAAAACTGTTAAAATGTTTTGTGAATGTCCAAGTAATATGTTCGGATTTCTGTTATATCTGCTTTTCCGTGGTCTTTTTTTTTTTTTACCATTTATCTTCACTCATCAACAAGAAATTTGGTTCAGAAATCCATAAGTCACTTTTTGCCTTGATGTTGAAGTCTGCTGTACATCGTCGGTTTGATGAAGATATTCTGAGTATAAACAACTTCAGTGCAGTAATAAGTGTTAGTTTTTTTCATATCGCCCGCTTCTCTGCCAGACCGTCATTTGTTGCTTCATTCCATCCGATCCGGAACATCATATTTCTTGAAAATGTATGTCTAAGTCGATAATATATAATGATGCTAATCCCAAACGATCTTATATGCTTTTAAAGACTCTATCTTGAACTTTGTAAATATATCTAAATACATGCCTCTCTGTATTCCAATGTACTCCTAAAATAATTTCAGTAAATGCGATATTGTTTTCGTTCAGGTATTCTAATACTGCTTTAATGTTTTCAGCCATTTTTGGATCAGCTGTTTTGAGACCAAACACAAAAATTATTTAAAACATTTAATTTGCAAAGTTAAATTTCAAATTAAATTGTATAATAATTACAGAAAATGGAAGAAAATTCGTAAGTAATGCAAAGTTTTATTAAATTAGAAACTAATTCTTTATATTTTATGCAAGTTCCAGAAAGAGGCAATGTATTGATGCAGGAAGCTTAAATTTCTAGAACAAATTTGACTGATGGTCGGGACAAATACAATTTTTTTGTTTTGATAAATCACCTTATTATTGCATCAGGGGAATGAATGATAAGTCTGCTTTCCACAGGCAAATTTTTATTTGGCAAATACTGAGTTTGTAGGCGAGAGGGGTGCGAGGAAGAAAAACAAAAATTTGCCTGTTCAGAATTTGCCGTACACGCAAATTCTTCTTTGCTCTGTTCGTTGAAAACAATTTTGTTGACATTTCCTTTTGAACCTATTCGCTTTACTGACACACAGCCGGCTTTTGTTTACAAACCTGTTGCTTTAATTTGTGCAAGTGAAATTTAATTTTTGCAATTTATATAATAAAATATATAAAAAATAAATAAAATTTTAAAAAAAAATCTTTAAAATGCAAACACTTTTGACTTTTATTTTCTTTCTTTTGTATTTTGATTCGCAAATTTGGCAAAGAAAAATTTGCTAATGGAAAAGCAAGCGAAAATTTCAAAAGAGAAAACAAAAAATTTGCCAAATAAAAATCTGCCTGTGGAAAAGCAGACTAATTAAAAAAAATCATACATTTCTCTTTTCGTTGTCACAAAACTAAACAATCACTCCTCATATTGGCGTTTACATTAAAAGGTATTAGCTTAAGAATACAATTTTAGCTTAAATCACTAATGAGCAAAATAGTACGATAGCGGGGATGGCTAAACGCATATTCTCTTTTTTCTCTTTTGGTCAGCCATTTTTGATTATTATCTCTCACTTTCGTTCTCGCGCACTTACTCTCAATTTAGTTATGTTCACTGGATTAAATGCACCTCTAAGGTCATCTGATGCTGATTACAATAACATATTTTTTTCGGGGGAAAATCAGTACTTCCCGAGATATGGTGTTCCAAAGTTCAAAAACTACCCCCAATGTTAATTAAATATGTTTAAGAATACCACTCCGAAACTTTTGATTTTTAATGAAGATACTGATAACAACCGATTTAATTTGTTTGGAGAAAACTTCTTACTACCGGAAATGGGGGGTTCCAAAATTTTAAAAAGTAAGGGATAAAAATTAAGTTACTCAGCTCGGATTGTTTTGTTTCAGCAGAGGTGCACTCGTTCCAAGGTGCACTCGTTCCACAATTTTTCATTAAATAACGGAGTTTATTTACCTTTTCTTAACAAATGCAATATATTAATAACAAAAATAACATCAACTATTGGATGATTATTTGACTATTGATACTTAATCATTTTCATTAGATTTTGTATAGTTCCGATAAACCTACCGAAGTGTCTGTAATTAGACATTTCGAGTATTTATATATACAGAAATTTATCAATGTCCTGATTTTTAAATAGCCTCCTTATAAAGATACCACCAATTGCGTTCCCACGACGATCGGATCTACGCTCGGAACAAGACGGGCAACGCCCGGCCAAGGATTGTCAACTCAGCGACAGCTGTTGAAACCATCTGTTTTTCCCCAGGTGAGCAAAACATGTCAGCCGATTTGCTCAATATCCTATTAATAATGACTGGCCCACTTCCACCGAGGTCACGTTCTGTTCAGTTTGTCATACTCGGTTCACGCGCAATCTTCTCCAGGTGCAATGCAACCTATGTCTTAGATGGTGTCACCTAATACGTTGCTCTGGATTGGCTAGTCACAGAGACTGGTCAAACAACTCTGTGTGCGAGCTTCTGTGCACCAACAAATTCTCTGCCTGCAGCTGTTCAACATCCAGCAACCCCACTGCAACACCCAGCATTTGGTGTAGCTCGGACTGCAACCGAATCATTAGGAGAAATTCTACATCTGTCCGGTGCAACAGATGCAATAACGGGTGTCACATGCGACGTTGCACAAACTTGCTGTCGCATAGGGAGTGGACAACAGAATTTGATGATCTCCACAATTTTAAGATCTTGCAGTTAAAGTGTAATGGTCTTAGATCACCAATTTCATATTGATGTTAATAACATCAATATAGCAGGAGACGTTTTGTCTCCTGGATGGTAGCTGGCGAGGTAAGACTCATGGGAATCATGTCATTATAAGACAAGACAGGCAGATGAGCCATGGAGGAGGACTGGCTTTCATTGTAAATCGTAATGTCAGCTACCGCCTCATGACCCTTCCACCCAATCTTAATGACGATTACCTTGAGAATATGGGCATCTCTATTCAAACAGGAGGCGATGACCTAGAGATCGTCAATGTATCGCTTGTAGCCACAACATCCTGGCAAACTCATGTGGCCTAGCTTCAGATCACATCCCTATAGTGATCTCCGTGGAGAAGCCTAGCGACTTTATAGAGCCGGATACGCGCACATTTGTGAATTATGGCAAATCCTACTGGTAGGCTTCACAAATGATGTTGACAATGCAATCAGTCAACAGCCGCCACCCTCATGAGCCAGAAAGGGAGAGAGAATCTTGAGCGACATCGGCCAAGCGACATATCCCAGCAGGCAGAATTCCCAAACTTAGACCAGGTTATCCCACGGCAGCTGCAAGACTTGCAGATCAGCGAGACCAACTACCCCAAACCTGTCCGGATGACCCTAGGATTGCTACCTTAACGGAAGAAGTTAACTCCCTTATCAACCAGCACAGTCGTGAAAAATGGGTAGAACTCCATAGGTGCCCAAAATTAAAATGCGTTAGGATGTGTGAGAGAAAACAGAACAGTACTGAACAAAATTGTGTGTACATTTTTGTGGTCGGAAAAAATTATTGATGAATTTAATTTTTGTTATTATATAAATTAAAAGCATTATTAAAAATGTTTTTATATGAATTACAAATTGTATATGTCACAAAAATCAAATAAAGTTTATAAAGTAGCATATACCGAGATAATAATCATATTATAATATTAAATATTACGATAATTATCAAATATTTAATTCTTAAAAAAACAGCAATTGTTCTGTTGTTTTTAAAATTTGTTAAACATACAAAACGCATTTTAAATAATAAAATAAAAATCCAAAATATACTGAAACACTTTTATCCCTAAGTGTTATTTCTTTGATTTTCTAGTTGTGCGGACACGACGTCGTGCGCGCACCCCAGCATGTGTTCATTCGTTGCCTGTCAAACAACGACTGACTGAAAGAGCATAACAATGCGTGTGAGTAGGCAGCTACTTTAAAGTATACTGATGGGCTTCATTGGTAGAACACCTAAATAACTGCGAAGCTGGTTCGCATAAGCTTTGGTCTACCATAAAAAGTCTTTCTGGTACAAATAACCAAACAGGTAATATAGCCATAACCTTTGAGGATATCCAGCAAACTGATGCCAAAAGATGTGCTAACAAATTCTGTCAACAATTCATTGCCCATCCTACCCAGCAGAACCGGACCTTCAGAGCTACCTTGAGATGATTTAAGAAGCTCCGACGTGAGACGAATCCTTGCCTATTCTCAGCCTTAGAAGTTCATGCCACAATATCGAAGGCAAAAGCTTCTAAATGGTCCTGATGACATCTCTATAGTCATGCTAAAACATCTCGGCCTATTAGCCTTGGATTATCTGACAGCAATCCTATCTCAATCGGTAAAGTCACTAGTAGTCCCAGAGATCTGGAAGGCTGCCAGAATAATCCCACTTCCAAAACCAGAAAAACCATCTCATATAGGAGAATCATACCGCCCTATCTCCCTCTTATCACCTGTAGCTAAAGTTTTGGAAGCACTATTGCTGCCGACCATGAGTGAATATCTCCATTTAGCTGACCACCAAAACAGATTCCGCAAAGCACGCAGTACTACAACGGCGCTAAATGATATCACAACATACATCGCAAACGACCTCAACCAAAATCGACCGCCAGCGCTGACTGTGGTCGCTGCGTTACAACTATTAAAAGGTTTGACACATGGACCACTCGATGTTGCTTAGTGATATCATGAACTCCACATTGCCCAATGTTACCAAGCGCTGGCTTGGTAACTATTTCAATGGCAGACAGGCATATGTGGAGTTCAGAGGTCGGATATCTAAATACCGCAAGATCAAAATGGGCGTCCCGCAGGGAGGAGTACTATCTCCACTGCTATTTAATCTTGCGACGCTTCCTACCCCACATCCCCATGTTAAAATGGTATCTTACGCAGATGACTGTACCATCATGTCGTCTGGAGTCGACAATGATGACGTAAGCGCGAAAATCAATAACCACCTCGCCAGCATTTCAGCATTCATGCCCCTTCCAAATCTACTGCGACGTTATTTACCTCCTGGACACGTGAAGCTGCACACTCAAGCCATCGACGGATATTGCCTAAATAAAGTCCTTAATGAACATCCCCCAATCATGAATTGCTTCTAGCACATGCGATCAGAGCCCAAACTGTCACAGCACTCCTCATGACACAAATCACCTTCTTTCCAGTCAAGCCCACAGATTTGCGCCCTGTGGATCTCTGGGTTAGACTAGTGGAAGTGGCCCAATTTTTACAGCTTCCTACATAAAATATTCATATATATACTAACATCTACACATACACACACATAACCCAATATCCCACACACCATCATAATCAAAAATACTTATATCCCATCATCACACAAATCCCGCACACTTTTCACACACTAATGAACCCATTAGAGCTAATTATTAATACCTATACTACATCTACAGGGAAAAACACATGGTTCCAGCCGAACTGTTACAACATCAACAACCCCAATTGCGGTATTTTAAACGTTTATACCTGTTTTCTTTTTATCAAAATGGCTTCAATTTGGAATCAATGCTTTTTGGATGTTCAGAAATATTTTTGCAAACTTTTTCGAATCAATTCTTCTTTTACATACAGTTGTGATCATAAAAGTAATAGTGCAGTTGTGTTCATAAAAATAGTAGTGCAGTTGATCAATGCTCAAATGTAATTAAAAACCAAATGTTGGTGTACAAATTTCGAATGAAATGGAATGTAAAGAATGTCGCTTTCTTGAAGTTCTCTAGTTTGGTGAAATTCATGAAAATGTTATTGTTCATTAAAATAGTAGCAAACGAAGTGAATGCTAATGAAACAAATAAATAATACCGATAATAAGAATATGTAAGTGTTTTATAAGCAAGAATTATATTGTGATTTTGTATTTTAATTAATTACAGTTAATTTAATTAATGGTATTAATTTTTAGTGATAAGAGAAAAACTTACGCGGCTGCGACAAGAGAATTGTTATAAAGCTAAAATGAAGTGCGTACAAAAAAATTAAAAATATCGTTGGATGTCGTGCTGCAATAATATTTATCGTAATAAGATATAAGAAAAAGCTTGAACAACGGACCTTATATGTAGCACTAGAAATTTGAAGGATATGTGCCTAGTATGGTACAGTAGGATGAACCATTAAGCGTCCTCTGAAATTATAAAAACTAATTTAAACCTACAAAACAGTGATGTGACAGTACGCCGGAGATTGATCGAAAATAATGTACAGCAAGTCACAGTGAAAATTGTCCACCTGTGACAGAACACTTTAAACATTAAAAAGTCTTCGAAATCAATAAAAAATATAAAACAAAAGAGGAGTAATTAGTTAGATTATGTTCTTGTAATAAAAAATATATAAAATATAAACATTAATAATTCTACATTATTTTGGGCAACATTTAACATTAAGCAAAAAAAGAAAAAAATGCATGTCACAATGAAAATGGTCCACAGTGTAGATCAACGATAAATAACGGTTGTTTTCCATATTCTTGTTTTGTATTCTTTGCCTTTGCTTTTACTTATGCATTGACACGAAATTAGTTTAGATCGATCTACTGGTTCTATTTATTTTATTTTCATGATGGATCGTCATACTACGGTCGAGCTTCGAAATTTAATTATTGACCACTATAAAAAAGAAAAAGCCAAAGAGAAATCGCGGCTATCGTTAATAAACCTCGAACAACAGTTGCAAACATCATTACGGTTTAAAAATAAAGGGCGTGTTATAAATAAGCCAAAAATTAGCCTAAAAAAGCTTTTCAGCGAACGTCAGGAAAGGTGGATTGTCAACCAAATCAAGATCAATCCAAGATTGATTGTACCGAAGCTACGCGATATGGTTGAGAAACATTTCAATATAAGCTGTAATGCCGAGACAGTGCGGAGAGTCCTTCGAAATAATGGTATAAATGGCAGAATCGTTCAAAGAAAATGGCAGAAAAGTTCAAAGAACAAAAAAATTCGATTGCAGTTTGCTCACAGCTATGCTGGGAAACGTTTTCATTCTGGAAAAACGTTTTATTTACGGATGAGAGCAAATTTAACTTATTTGGGTCTGATGGCAGAGTTAACGTTTGGAAGAAAACACAATCAGGAGATGAATCCGAAGCATTTGCGTCCGAGAGTTAAACACGGTGGGGGTCATGTGATGGTTTGGGGTGCTTGTTCCGCCGGTGGTGTTGGGACATTGCACTTTGTTGAAGGAAATATGAACAAAATACAATATCTAAACATTTTGAAAACCAACCTTAAACAAAGTGCTGAAAAACTCGGCATAGAAGACTCCTTTCATTTCTATCAGGACAATGATCCAAAACATACGGCTCTTATTGTAAAAGAATGGATGTTGTATAATTGTCCCAGAGTATTCAAAACGATTAAACAAAAATTGCAAATTGGAATTGTTTGAATTCCCCCATACACAGAATAACAACATCAATACGTAACCAAAACCAGTAAAAGGGATCAAGTGAGAGAACAAGTTTGACAGTTACACTACAACAAACTTACTGGAGTTTACTGAAATAATTTTATTCAGTAAGATTTTGCAAACTCAGCGTTTTTTGGATCAGCTGTTTTATTATTCAAAACAAAAAATTATTCAAAACAGTTTTTTAATTTGCAAAGTTCAATTTGAAGTTAAGTTGTATAAAAATTACTAAAAATGGAAGAAAACTCGTAAGTTATGCAATGTTTCATTTAATTAGAAACTAATTCGTATATATTTTTAGGCAAGTTTCAGATAGAGGGCAATGTATTGGTGCAGGAAGCTTAAATGTTCCCGGGGAACATACCAAATCAATTTTTCTTTTATTCTTCATTTTATTTTTAATATTGAATTCAATACAAATAATTGTGTTTGTCCTTTGTTTGTTTATTTTGAGGCAAATCAAATGTTTTCTTGAATCAGCTGTTTATTTCCTAAATCTTACTGTTTACTTTTTTCAGTATTATCGCTAAAGAGAGAAAAAACTTACTGAATAAATGTTACTGAATAAATGTTACTGGAAAATTAACCAGACACACCTATTCTAAAACATTATGCTACCATATGCCAGTTATGATCCTAACCTACCAGCAAAGTAACATAGGGCTGATTTGTATGCGAAAGGATTGACGTAATGCCACGGCCTGTCACAGTCACCGGATCTCAATCCAATAGAACATTTGTTTGCAAATATAAAACGATGTGTGACCAATGCCAAACTAATAAAAATCCAAACTATGGGATGTACTTCAGGAAGTATGGGCCCAGATACCAAAACAGCGATGCAAGGACCTAATCAACACTATCTGCCGTTGCGAGGCTGCAATTAAAACTAAGAGATTTACTACATAAATAAAAAACTTCTTCCCAGAAAATTTTAAAATTTTTGTAAGCTTTAATACAATGGACGCGATTATTCTGAAATCGGTAGTTGGTGTTCATAGAAATATGAGAACAAGAGTTGGATACAAATTCCTATTTGTTTGCCGTTCATTTGTGGAACCGGCTTGACAGTAAAATTAATTTATGAGTTCGAAATATTGTTTGGTTTTGACAATTTTCCAATGTTTCGACTTAATGTATTCAGTTTGTAACTTCTCTTCCCAACGATCACTTCTTTTATTGGGCTAACACTGATCCACTGTAAAGGAAAGTATACACTGAAAATTGTTAAAAAAAACTGATTTTTTTACAACGTTACCTAAAATCCGACGGGGCGTACAAAAATATTCAATTTCCCCACTTTTGCAAAATGTTGTATAGTATATTTTGTTTTTGTTTTCACCGAAGGAAAAAAATTAAAAATACGTTCTGTCAAAGTTGAAATTGTTCAACTTGAAATTTTGTACGTTCGACGTATTTCGGTAACATTCATATAAATACATGTGTTCTACTTTTGTGGTGAAAAACGTCGAACGAGCTAGTTGAATTTTAGGTAAGGCTGTTATACCAAATTTAGTACACATACATAAGTATGTGTACATTTCCTACCCTGTAGGAAATGTCTACAGTAAATCAGTATTGACTTAAGGTAAGGTCACACTAGGCAAATATTTGGCGAAAAGTGTCAAATATTTTTTGATTTGCCCACAATGTGAAAGCCACTAGCAAATATTTGCCATATTTTATTCATATATATATATATCTTTTCATGGTATCCAGATTCTTGGTGAGTGATATACATGTTTGCAAAAAGTGGTCATGTTTAAAGATCGCCCACAATTTGATTATTTGAAAACAACATTTTTTCACCGAATTCCGCACTAATTTGGAGTTTCTGCAGTATTTTCCAATTAATATCGCTGTGATTTGGCACTTCGAGTAATTTCTTACCCATTTTCCATTCTGATGGCCAGCATTTCCATTTCCCAATGCATAAATTACCTCCTTGGAGACAAATTTAGGTAAGTCCTTCTGTTGAAATCACTATAGAGTTGAAAGAATTGAAGTTAGTTTTGGACCGGTATTTTATTTATTTATATATTTCATATTGCCCAGTCTTTCGAACTTAAGGTTGTAAGCTACATTTCACAATTAAATATAAATTATATCATATTAAGCGGCTTAAATGTAAAAGGGAGGAATATTGAACTACTAAAGAATATTATACCGATTAAATTACAAAAAAAAGTTTTTGATTATTATTATGATTAGGTTATGATTAAAAAATTTGATTAATTGGATTATGACTACTCCAGTAGGAATGGAATGGAAAATTATTATATATAAAAATGAGTTGTATTTTTATCTAAATAAATTGTATCACAAATATAAAAAAATTAAACATACATACGTATATTAAAAAAATTGAATTGAATTTGTGGATTTCAGAAATGTTTTTACCTCATCTTTCGCTTTCGCATTCTTGCCTTATTCTGATTCGATGTTTTTCATCAGCGTGACCGTTGTGCCACTAAAGTGGCAATTTTGCCACTTTTTTGGCCTTTGCTACTTTTGTGATACTTTTTCATTTCGATACAAAATGTGCCACTTTTTGAATTTTTGTGAAACTTTTTGTTACTTTGTGCCACTTTTTTAAAAAAGTACATAAATTAAAGCGATTTTTCATAAAACATAAGGTTCGTTCCCGTACTTTTTGATAGTAAAGCTAGTAAAAGAGCGAACTATCCAAAATTACTCTCACATACAAGATTTGCGCAAAAAGTAAAGGAACGAAAAATAGTTAAAACATAAAGAAACGTCAAAATCAAAAATTTCATTTGTTAAGGACAAAAAAAGACTACAGACTTGGCTTACATGGCTGGACGCTCCCATAATGTTAATGCTATTGAAATTGGCAGATATTTTGATTGGAATGTTTTAGCAAACTTGAACATCAAGATATGGAACAAGTCAAGTTTAAGGGCTCCACTTGGATCACAGATATATAAATTTCATGTGGGGAAATGCATACTTCCCGAAATATTGGCCTTGCAATTTCGGAACAACCTTTTCGAAACAACCCTTTTTCTATTGCCACCAAGGCAATATGGGTATCATTAAAAGGTTATATCGGGTACTTTTTAAGGCCCATATCGCGGGAAGTATGCATTTTTCCCTATAAAATATATATCACTGTAATCAGTTCACCGAGGACTACTTACTGTAAAAATGTCAAAGCGATCCAAGTGGAACCCCTAAAATTGACTTAAGACCAAGATATTTTGGACCAATGTACACACATTCATCTTCACATCTTCATTCTATAGTATCTTCATCTGAATCTTCTGCCAGTCATTCATCTTCGCTATCCTTCAAAAGATAATAACAAATCTGTTTGTCCATTTTTAAATTTCCTATTTGTTATTTTTTTTTTCAAGCAAATGTGTGTGCGTCTGTGCGTGTGTCCTTTTTGTTGAAGCGCTAACTTTCATATGCTTTATTTCGGACTGTATATCTCTGGTAATCAAATGTCAAATTCACAATTTACTACATTTACTATTTCGTGCTAGGCCAAATTGGTCTTGCAGAAAATAGGAGAAGAGAACGCCATTTTGGTTTTAACTCTCTTAAATTTAACTTCAATTTTTCCTACTTTTCGACGTAAGGAAACGCTTTTCTACCAAAAATTGCAAAACTAGTACAATATAGTACTATATTGTAGGTTTGGGAACACAGCTATAATGATTTGTTTTGTAATATTGTATCAGACGGAGCCATTTTTAACTAGGGATCAGTTTGTAAGTCTGCTTTTCCACAGGCAAATTTTTATTTGGCAAATACTGAGTTTGTAGGCGAGAGGGGTGCGAGGAAGAAAAACAAAAATTTGCCTGTTCAGAATTTGCCGTACACGCAAATTCTGCTTTGCTCTGTTCGTTGAAAACAATTTTGTTGACATTTCCTTTTGAACCTATTCGCTTTACTGACACACAGCCGGCTTTTGTTTACAAACCTGTTGCTTTAATTTGTGCAAGTGAAATTTAATTTTTGCAATTTATATAATAAAATATATAAAAAATAAATAAAATTTAAAAAAAAAAATCTTTAAAATGCAAACACTTTTGACTTTTATTTTCTTTCTTTTGTATTTTGATTCGCAAATTTGGCAAAGAAAAATTTGCTAATGGAAAAGCAAGCAAAAATTTCAAAAGAGAAAACAAAAAATTTGCCAAATAAAAATCTGCCTGTGAAAAAGCAGACTAACAGACGGAGCGATTTTTATTTTTATAATTATTATTAGATCGTGTTTTCACTTAAACTTAAGTATTTTAATTTATGCTCCGTTTTGAATTTTTAACGGACTATCGTGTACAACCTTGTGATATTCATCACAAAGTCGTACTGTCATTTTATGAGTGACATTTGTTTAAGCGCCACTTTGAAACACCACCGCTTGCGTTGTTGCTATTCTTATTCTTGTTTTCTCTTGGATTACATCCAACAACGAGAGCTCTCAGCAATAAAAAAAGGTAAAAATATTGTTCACGACAATATTACATTCAAATAAAATCTCCAATACTTCTATTGGACGAAGTGCTAATATAAAACTGTGTGTTTTATTTAATTTCTTTTTTGGTGGTAATTTGCTTTTCCCCCCTTTGCTTCCGCAAACATTGGTCCATTGCGAGCCGGATAAGTGTCGCTACCACTAATAAGGATTTCTGCTTACTTTCTTTCAAAGGTTTGGCTACGTCAAAAAGCAAAAAATAACCACACATTTCCTCATCATAAACAACATCAATTGCAAACAACAGGTACGTAGAGTGCATTTTAGTGAGCAAGTGTTCAATTTGTTAAAAGAAAACAACAACAAAATATCGCTTAACCTACGTTCGTTCGAACAGTGCCGCGCAGTGTTGTTAGTGCTTTATATGCCTATTTTTCGTTACGCGAAAATAAAATAAAAATACCAACAAAGTGCATCAACCAGCAGTGCAGTGATCCGTGTTCTTATTACTCGCAAAACTAATACTAGTTTTGTTATTGTAATTTCCGAAAAAAAATAACAAAGGAAAGAAAATAAGAAAAAATACAATAACAATTCAACGGCTATTTGTCCAACGTTGAGTGGTCATAAAAAATAACAACAAACACACATCACTGCAGTGCCTTGTTAATGTTTAACCATTGGTTTGCGTTGGTAGGCATATACACACGTACGCACACACAACACGCGCTATATTAAGGGGACTCACGAATCGTGAAAACTTAAATTATTATTTTTGAAAAATATTTTTTTTTTTTTGGAAAAAAAATAAATTTTAATTTTTTTTGATTTTTTTGGAGATTCCGGTGACACGCACCGCTACTAAATAATTTTCGTACACCCTACAATCGGTATTATCGATTATTTTTATTTAATTTATCGATTTTTTTTAATACGTTTAAAATATTTTTCCTGTGGTTTTTTCTCAAAATTTTAAACTTATTTCGTAATTTTTTGTTAACTTGTTGTCGCTACGTGTGCATTTTACAGTCCATGCACCCTACATTCGGCATTTTTAACTAAAATTGCTATTTTTGAGAAAAATTTGAATTTTTTGATAATTTGTTCTAAATTTTTATATTCTTCCACAATATTTTTCTAAAATTTATAAAAATTTGTGTCCGCTTCGCTACACTGAGAGAAATTTAAGTGTATTTACGGTACACTGAGAAAAATTGTCGTTGAATTTTACATTAAATTTCTTAAAAGTCCATTAAATTTTCGTGTTTTGAGCACTTTTTATACATTTTGCTGCTAATTCTGAAGAATTAAGTTATTCTTATCGTTACAAATTTGAGTTTTTGAAATATATCTCCGATATATTTGCACAAATTGGTGCTTTTGCCTTAATTACACACACATATAATCTTTTTGAGTAACATTTGGTAATTTTTCTGTTTGTTTTGCTAATTTTATTAATCGGATAATATGTCGCTTACTCCTCTTGACTTTTTCATCCGAGCAACTGACGCTCTACTCAAATTCTCTGCCAAATTTTCTTACCTACGGGATGAAGACCTTGATATCTATTCGCTGGAGATTCAAGGAAATGAAGCAAAAGAACTTTGGAGTAAGGTGAAAAATTTATCTGATAAGTGTTCAAATTATTTGCAAACCTCAAAGGACGCGTGTCCAGACGACTTCACTTCAGTTGAAACTAGGTATGATGTTGCTTATAACGCTTTTCTGCAGGTGTTAACCGCAATTCATAGAAAGATAGATGAAATTAAAAATAGGTCGGAAGCTATGGGTCTTAATTTGCCTCCATGTGATATAGACGTGTTCAATGGTGACTTTCTTTCTTGGCCCACATTTAGGGATTTCTTCTCAGCTGTCTACATTAACAATTCTCGTTTAAGCGAAATTGAAAAATTGTGCCACCTTCATAAGAAAACTAGTGGCGAAGCTAGAGATATAGTCTCTAAATTTCCATTGATGCATAAAAGTTTCAATTTAGCTTGGAATGCATTGAAAGAAGCATATGATAATGTACGTAAGTTCAGGTTTAAAAAATTTGCAGCGTGGAATTAATAGTTGTATTTCTGCTATGGCTATTTATGACGTTCCCACTGACGGTTGGGACCCATATTAGTATTTCTGTGTCTGCAAAGACTACCCAAACAAACCATTA
This sequence comes from Musca vetustissima, assembly GCF_032173495.1. Taxonomy (NCBI): domain Eukaryota; kingdom Metazoa; phylum Arthropoda; class Insecta; order Diptera; family Muscidae; genus Musca; species Musca vetustissima. The sequence continues at coordinate 572 of NW_026878447.1, read as the reverse complement.
CACTATGGGAACAAAGCGTCAAAAATAAATCAGCGCTGTCATCTTGGAATGATCTGGACAATTTTCTTACAAAAAGGGTTCAGACTTTAACATGCCTTAGAGATATCAAAGGTATAGATGATTCCAAGAAAGTAGATAGTAAAAAATTGCGGACACATTTTACGAACGCTTCCAGTTCTCGTTCCACCTGTTCTACAACTTCCAATCGGTCATCTCCTGAAAAATCTTGTGTGCTTTGCCCTTCGCAATCTCATCATTTAAGATCATGTCCTGAGTTTAGAAATCGCTCTCTTTCAGATCGATTCTCTCTTGTTAAGCGTCATCATTGTTGCATTAATTGTCTCTCCAGAGGTCATGATGTAAAAAATTGTAGCAGCACTCATAGTTGTGCTAAGTGTAATAGAAGACATCACACCTTGCTACACCGGGAAGCTTTTCCAGTTACTAGTAGTGTTAGTAATATTCCGCCATCCTCTCATGGTCCATCAGGTTCTGCTCCAGCTCCTCGTCTACCAGAAACTGCCAATTTTAACCCGAATCTTCCTTCTACGTCTTCTGGCCAACAATCTAGT
>NW_026878446.1:0-24361 GCF_032173495.1 Musca vetustissima | reverse complement strand
TACCAGTATAGGAAAATAAATATCGATTATCACTATGAAATGTGAAAATTTGATAATGATTTTCTCAGGGCATTTGAAGTTTGGAAAATAAATTTTTATTCTATCGAACCATGAAATTTGTAAGAGGGAGTTTTAAATTTAGGAACATAAATGTATCAGATGAAAAAATTCGATCAGAGAAAATAAATATTTTAAACATTTATAAAAAAACCAGTGAGCGGAGCAGTATAGTCGGATGGGACCGACCATACGATACTCTACACAACTACCACGGGACTCTAACTTTCTGTGGATTTTTATTCCGAGCCTGGGCAATATTTCGTGATAGTTGCACCCTGTTGTCCGATTAGATATAAACAGCACCTCTTCCTTACACTGACATCTCGTTCGCTCCCACGCCTCTCACACCTACTCCAAATATTACCAATATTCAGTACAGCCCTTCTAATTACTTGTCCAGATTGCCTTCACGGTGGTTCGTGTTCGATTTTCAATTGTGGCATATAGATCGACTCGAAATAAAAAAAAAAAACACAAAAAAATAAGTTTTTGGTCCAATTCATCCCAAAATTATTATCTGATCATCACCGAAAATTATAGCCGCTGTCCTTGACCATACCTGGATCCTCATGGAAAATTTAAAAGCGATCAGCGTGTTACGAAATAATATATGAATACATAAGCACCTGTAAATATGTAAGTGTAACTCCTACATCCGAGTACATACGACAATATAATTGGTATCCATTTAAAGGATAATCACTCCTCTGGGATATACTATCAATTTATCGGGTCTATGTCCTTCAGGTGTAAATATATGCGCTCTAGAATACAAATTCTGTAATTTTTAACACAAAAATAAGGGTCCATTTGACCCGCTAAATATTGACCGATCTTTATCAAAACAAGCATGCTTATTCTTTGGCCCGATTCCCTTCTCCATGTAAAAATTTTGGGTCATAATTGCGGCCTCTGGAGTGACCAGCAAATCCGACAAAAAAGTGTTTGATCCATTTCATCCCTTAATTATTAACCGATCTTCACCAAAAACAATAGGGGTCTTCATTGGCCAGAACCCATCCTACATGCAAAATTTCGTGAAGATTGCTCCATAACTGTGGCCTGTACCGTGTTTAAAAATTATAATGGACAGACGGACGGACGGACACACATGTCTAGATGGACTCATCTAGTCGAGATATGACGGTCGGTATACTTAAAGGTGGATCTAGGACCAATATTTCGCGGTGTTACAAATTCGGAGGCTGCACAAAGCTATAATACCCTGACAACATAGTTGTGTAGGGTATAATTATATGGATTTTTCAAAAATATTATTCAAGTAGCTACCATAGGTGTGGATTTTTATACCCTTCACCACACTGCGGTACAGGGTATTATGTCTTTGTTTGTAACAGGCAAAAAGAAACGAGATAGACACATGGTTCCTTTTGAGAATATGCATAGAATCATTTTCTGAGTCGATTTATGCATGTCCTTCTGTCCGTCCGTCCGTCTGTCCATGTTAAATTGTAAACAAAGTATTGGTCGCATTTTTGATTCGAATTGGATGAAATTTGGCACAGCTCATTTATTTGGCCCAAGGACGAACCCTATTGAAATTGGGAAAAATCGGTTGAGATTTTGTTAGATTTATTGTAAATGGTGCACGAAAGTACCCATAAATCATTCGATTTGCACGAAGTTTGACATCGCGTACTGAATTAATTCTAGAACGATGTTTGTAAAATTTCGTAGAAATCGGTTCAGATTTAGATATAGCTCCCATATATATTTTCGTCCGATTTATAGTAAATGGGACACCCAAGTCCCTATATATCTTTCAAATTGAACGAAATTTGACGTGTGCTACTGAATTAGGTCCAGAATGACGTGTGCTAAGTTTAGTGAAAATCGGTTCAGATTTAGATATAGCTCCATATATACTTTCATCCGATTTTAGGTAAATGGTGCACCAAATCCCCTATATATCTTTCGATTTGCACCAAATTTGGGATAGCGTAATGAATTAGCTCTAGAATGGTGTGTGTTAAGTTTCCTGAAAATCGGTCTGGATTTTGATATAGCTCCCATATATATTTTCGTCCGATTTTATGTAAATGGTGCACCAAAGCCCCTATATATATTTCGATTTGCACGAAATTTGGCATGGCGTACTGAATTAAGCCTAGAACGACGTTTGTTTAATTTCCTGAAGATCGGTTCAGATTTAGATATAGCTCCCATATATATTTTCGTCCGATTTAGGGTAAATGGTGTACTAAAGTCTCTATATACATATCCTTCGATTTGCAAGAAATTCCACACAGTGTACTGAATTATATATAGAACGAAATGTGTTCAATTTCGTGAAAATCGGTTCAGATTTAGATATAGCTCCCATATATATTTTCGTCCGATTTAACGCAAATGGTGCACCAAAGTCCCTATATATATTTCGATTTGCACGAAATTTGGCATAGCGTAATGAATTAGGTCTAGACTGATGTGTGTTAATTTTCCTGAAAATCGGTCCAGATTTAGATATAGCTCCCATATATATTTTCGTCCGATTTTATGTAAATGGTGCACCAAAGTCCCTATATATATTTCGGTTTGCAGGAAATTAGACTCAGTGTGATGAATTAGGTCTAGAATGACGTGTGTTAAGTTTCCTGAAATCGGTTCAGATTTAGATATAGCTTCTATATCTGACCAAATAATAAATTTAGTATACGTTGCAGAATGACATGTTTATGAATCCACCTTCATTTTATTGGTCCTTTAAAACTACGACGTCTGTTAGGATTCATCAGTCGAATATACCCAAAGTGGTGAAGGGTATCATATAATCGCCCCGTCCGACTATATGATTATCAAGTAGCTACCATAGGCGTGGATTTTTTTAAACATGTTTTTCAAGGACCTAATCTAGGCGCAGATTTGTAAATATTTATACCCTTCACCACACTGTGATACAGGGTATTATATTTTTATGGGTCTAAAAAGACGTGAATATTTCAAAAAATATTTTTTCACGACAGCAATCTTTGTTAAAGGTATCCTTGCTGCCTGCAACTTCCTTAACCCCCTCTTTCCCCTTTTTGTTTAACGTTCACCTCCACGAGACCCTTTAGAAAATTATGTCACAATTTGTGCTGTTGTTGTTATTGCAAACTTAATTAATGTTATGCTTTGTAAGCTGTACACAGGAGCAGTCAACCAGGATACTGAACAGTGCTTTGTTGTAGTTGTTTCTGTTTTTCGGTTTGATTCTGCAACAGAAACTCTGTTGTTTGACTTTATTCTACAGAACATACAACTAAAAAGTTAAAGGGGGAAAGCTGTGTCATATTTTTAGGACCACCATGTCCACCGTCTACACTTCTTCTTCTAACTGCATAAAGCTACTGCTCTAGGTGTCGCTGTCCGTCCTTTGAACTCACTGACTTATGATGCTACAAAATGTTGTTGTTGTGGTATTTTTGAATACCAGATTCTATTTAAAACTCATTCAGGCACCGGTTGGTTGGTTGGATGGCTGCAAGTTCACAGCACTACAACTTTGTCTATGGTCCTGTGGGATATTTAGGTGTTGCTTGTCATTTGCAGTTGATGTTAAACTATTCCGATGGATGGATGGATGGAGCTGCAGCCACTTGATGCTACCACACGGATGTAGTTTTTGATGTTATCATTTTTTTCATGATCTGTTTTTCAAAGCTAAAAACTTAGAATGCAAATTAATGCTGATGATGATGGTATTTTGGTAGCTTTATGGATGCTGTTGTTGTGGTTCTCTTTCCCTAGATGTGTTGCTTCATTTAGTGATGTCTTCATTATTAGATTTGTCATTGTAAATTAAGAACAAATAAGTGAATATTTTTTCGTCAGACTGTGTGAAGAGGGTTAATAATGAAGAGCTAGATAGGGAAATGTAATTTATAATGTCGGTACCCCGCACTGTTAAAAATTTAATCTCAATCGAAAGGTTCGAAATACATATGGAAGCTATGGCTGCATCTGCACCAATTCCAACAAAACGCAATAACGTCATTCAAGTCTCAATTTGATATGTTGTGCCAAATTTCGTGTTAATCGGACAATCGGAGTTTGATGCACCATTTATGTAAAATCTAAATCTGAACGGATCTTTACGAAACTTAGCACACATCAAATCGCAAAATATATTCGGACTTTGGTGCACCATTTTCATTAAATCGGACGAAGTATATATAGGACTTTATCTAAATCCGAACCGATTTTCACGAAACATAGCATACATCATTCTAGACTCAATTCAGTACCTTATGCCAAATTTCGTGCAAATCGAAAGATATATAGGGACTTTGGTGCACCATTTACATAAAATCGGTAGAAAATATATATGGGAGCTATATCTAAATCTGAACTGATTTTCAGGAAAATTAACACACATCATTTTAGACCTAATTCATAACGCTGTGCCAAATTTCGTGCAAATCGGAAGATATATAGGGACTTTGAAGCACCATTTGCATAAAATCGGACGAAACTATATATGGGAGCTATGTCTACATCTGAATCGATTTTCAGGAAACTTGGTAGACATAACATTAGGCTCAATTCAGTACGTTATGCCAAATTTCGTGCAAATCGAATGATATATAGGGACCTTGATGCACCATTTACAATAAATAGGATGAAAATATATATGGGAGCTATATCTAAATCTGAACCGATTTTCACGAAACTTAACACACATCATTCTAGACCTAATTCAATACACTGGGCCAAATTTCGTGCAAATCGAAAGATATATAGGGACTTTGGTGCACCATTTACATGAAATCGGACGAAGATATATATGGGAGCTATATCTATGTCTGGGCCGTATTTCACGAAACTTGGCAGACATCATTCTAAGCTCAATTCAGTACGTAATGTCGAATTTCGTGCAAATCAAAAGATTTCCAGGGACTTTAGTGAACTATTTACCTAAAATCGGGAGAAGCTATATATGGGAGCTATATCTAAATCTGAACCGATTTTCACGCATCATTCGTGACCTTATCCATTACGTTGTGCCAAATTTCATGCAAATCGAAAGATATATAGGGACTTTGGGCCCCATTTACCTTAAATCGGACGAATATATATATGGGAGCTATATCAAAATCTGAACCGATTTTTCCCAATTTCAATAGGGTTCGTCCTTGGGCCAAACAAATGAGCTGTGCCAAATTTTATCCAAATCGGATTATAAATGCGACCTGTACATTGTTTACAATTTAACATGGACAGACGGACGGACGGACATGCATAAATCGGCTAAGAAAGTGATTCTATGCATATTCTCAAAAGTAACTATGGGTCTATCTCGTTTCCTTTTGACTATTACAAATACAAAGACATAATACCCTGTACCACAGTGTGGTGAAGGGTGTAAAAATCCACGCCTATTTTTGCTACTAGAAAAAATATTTTTAAACCAATGAGCGGAGCAGTATAGTCGGACGAGCCGACCATACGATACCCTACACAACTACCACGGAACTCTAACTTCCTGTGTATATTTATTCCGAACCTGGGCATGATTTCGTGATAGTTGAATCCTCTTCCACGATTACAGGTCAATAGCATTCTTCCTTACACTGACATATTTTCCTAATATTACTAATATTCAGTACAGCCCTTCTAATTAGGTTATGTTCCCTTCAGCGTGGGTGTGTTGTGATGTTCGGCTTATAATTGTGGTCTATAGATCGACTCGTAAAAAATAAGTTTTCGTTCCACTTCATCCTAAAATTATTATCTGATCATCGCCGAAAATTATAGGCATTGTTCTTGACCATAACTGGAACCTCATGGAACATTTCAATGCGATCAGCGCTATATTTCTAACGCACTAGAGGGTGGTAATGGGTTACTAAATAATATCTGAGTACGTAGGCACCTGTAAATATTTAGGTGTAACTACCACATCCGAATACATACGACAATAAAATTGGTATCAATTCAAAGGTCAACCACTCCTCTTGGATATACTATAAACTTATCGGCTCTATGTTCTTCAGGAGTAAATATTTACGCTATAAAATACAACTTTTTTAATTTTTCATACAAAAGTCAGGGTTCCTTTGACCCACAAAATATTGACCGATCTTAATCAAAACAGGCATGCTTATTTTTGGCGCGATGTTTTGGCCATAAATGCGGCCTCTGGAGCGACCTGAAAAACCGACAAAAATTAAGTATTTGGTCCATTTCATCCCCTAAATATTAACCGATCTTTACCAAAAACAATAGGGATCTTCATTGACCAGAACCAAGATTGAAGATTGGGCTATAACTGTGGCTTGTATCGTGTTTACAAATTATAATGGACAGACGGACACACATGTCTAGATCGGCTTATTTACTTACTTAACTGGCTTGTGCCAGAACTTTCGTTCCATAAGCCGAGCTTAGAGAAGATTTTCAGGCGCGTCGGTCTTTTGCTAAGTTTTTCCAATTTGAAAGACCATTTTCGGCGATTTTGTCTTCGACATGATCTTTCCCCTTCTGCGTGAACCATCAGCTGGTTCGCTTTTATATTCCTTCTGGGCTGGGGCATCTTCATCCATTATCACAACATGACCTAACAAACGTAGTCGCTGCAGCTTAATACGTCTAACAATGTCCATGTCCGAGAATAGCTGGTAAAAGTCATGGTTCATTCGACGGCGATATTCACCGTCAACGCAGATCGGCCCATAGATCTTTCGGAGAATTTTTCTCTCAAACACTCCAAGAGCTGCCTCATCTGCTTGCGTATAACAGCACGGGTAGTATCAACGTCTTGTAGAGTGCGAGTTTGGTCTGGCTGGAGGTGGCCTTGCTTTTGAGTTGTTTGCTCAGACCATAATAGCATTTGTTGGCCATCACTATCCTTCTCCGAATTTCAAAACTGATGTCATTCCTTCTCCGCTCTCAATGTTCGACCCATTATGTCGATGTCATAGGCGTAGATTCCAATCATTGGGCAAATTGTAGTAATCAGCTGGTGCATGCTCCTTACCAGCATCTGACCACCAGTCTTGAATAGCTCGGCTTGTAACCCATCGGCACCTGCTGCTTTATTATTCTTCAGCCGATTGCTTGCTATTCTGACTTCATCTTGGCTAGGTGGTATACACTCAATACCGTCATCTATTATTGGTTCTGGGGTATCCACTTCACTGCTACTATTTGATACCAGAAGTTTTTCAAAATGCTCCATCCAGATCCTCAGCACGCTGTCTGTATCTGTCACCAGGTTTCCTTCATTACCTCTACAGGAGGATGTGCCTGCACCAAAGCCTTCGGTTTGGTGTTTTACCCGTTGATAGAATTTTCGGACTTCATTCTGACATCTCGATTTGCTCACGTTCACGTTTTTCTAGCTCTTTCTTCTTTTTTCTCCTCTCTCATCACTCCTTTTCTCCTGATAGTGTTGCTACTGTCCGCAGGGTTGCCCTATACGCTGCGATGTTCATATCAGTAGCATTACGACACTCCTGATCGTATCGGTTTTCTTTATGGTGGTCAACCCAAGTGTTGCTTTTTTTAGATAGACTCAGCTAGTCGAAATATGAGAAATAGTGGAAGTACCTAAATATTATTTAAAAAGATTTGCCTTTACACCTTTTGAGAAATTATTTTCTTTAAATTCAGTGTTTAACATTTTTTTAAAGTGCCTTCCATGCTCCACTACTAACAATAACAAAATATTTAGTTTTGTGTCAAATTCTCAACCTAAAAATTTTGTAAAAATCTCTATCTGAAGTATCATCGGCCAACAAGACCACTTGATGTGTTAGTCAGCGTAGGAAAAAAGTTGTGCCCATCGAAAAAAAGTTAACAAACATAAAGTATTATAAATAAAATTAACAACAACAAAATTGTTGCCTTTTGTCAAAAACTGCCATCATAAACATCAGCATCATCATCATTTGCGAAATAAAATAACAATAGACAGCAAAATATTAAAAAGTTGTCGTTTTGTCAAAACGAGAAAGGGACTCGTTTTTTTAAAGTTTTCCAGTACTTTTGAGTTATATAAATAAAAAATAATTCGGTTGATACAGAGAGTCAGTAACAAAATTTTCCAAGCAATTAAATATAATTCGTATTGTGTTAAATTTGGATTTGGAAATTATAAAAAAGTTTTCAATTGAGGGGAGCTTGAGAATGAGGTGAAGTGTTGTTGGAAATGTTAAAAAACTACACGCCTTGTTATTTGATTTGAAAAATAGATTTTTCGAAAAACGCCAGCCAAGTGGATCTTTAAAAATATATATATTTTAAATACACACTTTGGATATACTTTGAAAACGATTTTTTTTAAATACTGACCATGTGGGATCTTTGAAAAAGATATATTTTATTTTTTAAGTTATTAAACCAGTAGGGAAAGTAGTAAAGTCGGACGGGGCCGACTATATGATACCCTTCACCACTATGGATATATTAAACAGGACTATTAACATGAAATTGGATGAAATAAAATATGTGATATTTATCTAAATGTAAATCTACCTATATATCCATAAGTTATATAAATCGACTTCAATCAAATATAAATAGGTTATCTGTTGGGCTATGTCTGTACTTCTAGAAAACGCAACTACGTAATTCTATGCTCAATTTTGTACGTTGTGCAAAATTTGATGTCAACCTGACTAGCATGAAGAGTTTGATGTCCAATTTACTTAAAATCGGGCGAAAATATATATGGAAGCTCTATCCAAATATATCGAAGGATATATAGGGACTTTGGTGCACCATTTACATGAAATCGGACGAAACTATATCTGAATCTGGGCCGATTTTCTCGAAACTGGGCAGACATCATTCTAGGCTCAATTCAGTACGTTATGCCAAATTTCCTGCAAATCGAAAGATATATGGGGACTTTGGGGCACCATAAACATGAAATCGGACGAAACTATATATGGGAGCTATATCTAAATCTGGACCGATTTTCGCGAAACTGGGCAGACATCATTCTAGCCTCAATTCAGTACGTTATGCCAAATTTCATGCAAATCGAAAGATATATAAGGACTTTGGTACACCATTTACCTTAAATCGGAGGAAGATATATACGGGAGCTATATCTAAATCTGAACCGATTTTCACGAAACTTTGCACACATCATTCTAGACTTAATTCAGTGCGCTATGCCAAATTTCGTGCAAATCGAAAGATATATAGGGACTTTGGTACGCCATTTACCAAAAATCGGCCGAAACTATATATGGCAGCTATACCTAAATCTGAACCGATTTTCACGAAACTTGGCACACATCTTTCGTGGCTCAATTCAGTACGCTATGCCAAATTTCGTGCAAATCGAAAGATTTTCAGGGTCTAAAGTCCGTAAATCGGGCGAAACTATATATGGGAGCTATATATAAATCTGAACCGATTTTCACGAAACTTGGCACACATCTTTCGTGGCTCAATTCAGCACGCTATGCCAAATTTCGTGCAAATCGAAAGATTTTCAGGGTCTAAAGTCCGTAAATCGGGCAAAAATATATATGGGAGCTATATCTAAATCTGAACCGATTTTTCCCAATTTCAATAGGGTTCGTCCTTGGGCCAAACAAATGAGCTGTGCCAAATTTCATCCAAATCGGAACATAAATGCGACCTGTACTTTGTTTACAATTTAACATGGACAGACGGACGGACGTGCATAAATCGATTCAGAAAGTGATTCTATGCATATTCTCAAAAGGAACCATGGGTCTATCTCGATTATTTTTGCCTGTTGCAAACATATGCACAAAGACATAATACCCTGTACCACAGTGTGGTGAAGGGTATACAAATCCATGACCCCTTGGTTATTAGAACAACATATATTTTTATACCCTTCACCACACTGTGGTACAGGGTATTATGTCTTTGTGCATAGACACATGGTTTCTTTTGAGAATATGCATAGAATCACTTTCTAAGTCGATTTATGCATGGCCGTCCGTCCGTCCATGTATTTTTGTGAGCAAAGTACAGGCCGCATTTATGATCCGATTGGGCTGAAATTTGGCATAGCTCACTTATTCGGCTCAAGGACGAACCCTATTGAAATTGGTTCAAAATCGGTTCAGATTTGGATATAGCTCCCATATATAGATTCGTCCGATTTTATGTAAATGGTGCACCATTTTTCCAATATTGGTCCGATTGACACAAAATTTTGCACATAGTTGTGAATTAGGTACAGACTGATGTCTGCAAAGTTTTTTTGAAATCGGTTCAGATTTTGATATAGCTCTCATATATAGTTTCGTCCGATTTTAAGTAATTGGAGCACCATTTTGCCAATATTGGTCCGATTGAGACAAAATTTTGCACAGAGTACTGATTTAGGTCCAGACTGATGTCTGCGAAGTGTTGTTAAAATCGGTTCAGATTTAGATATAGCTCCCATATATAGTTTCGTCTGATTTTATGTGAATGATGCACCAAACTCCCAATATTTGTCCGATTGAGACAAAATTTTGCAAAGAGTACAGAATTAAGTCCAGACTGATGTCTGCGAAGTTTTGTTAAAATCGGTTCAGATTTAGATATATCTCCCATATATAGTTTCGTCCGATTTTATGTGAATGATGAACCAAAGTCCCAATATTTGTCCCATTAAGCAAAATTTTGGATAGCGAAAAAATGATGTGTGATAAGGTTTGTTGAAATGGGTTCAGATTTTGATATAGGTCTTATATATATATTTTCGTTCTATTTTATGTAAATGGTGCACCGAAGGGCCTATGCTTGTTCGATTTATACAAGATTTGGCAGAGTGTATTAAATTAAATTTAGAGTAATAACAAAAAACAAATGGTGTATGCGGTTGCTCAATTAGTTCATGCGTTTATATATAGCTTTCATACATAATTTTACTTGATTTCATACAAATGGTACACCAAAGAATCCAAGTCTGCTCGTTTGAAATGCAATTTTTCATTGATTTTAGAACGGTATGTGTATGAGATTTTTTTTCAATTGGTTGAAATATCTACATAGATAGCATATTTAATTTCGTCCGATTCTATCTCAATGGTGCTCCAAAGATCCTATGTCTGTTCTATCTACAGGATATTGTAGATTTTAGCACCTCTTGTATGTACCCAAAGTGGTGAAGGGTATCATATAGTCGGCCCCGTCCGACTTTTGAACTTTCCTTACTGGTTTAATACTTGTTGAAAAGATATTTATTTTTAATTAATATAATTTTTTCTATTCTCTTTGCAGATTTAAGGACCTAAAGAAATTAATTTTGCTGCCGAATCGTGTAGTGTGTAGTGTTTAAGTGTATTGAAAAAAGTGTGTGTAAATGTTTTGTGATGTAGAAAAAAATAGTTAATTGGTCCCATAAAAAAATTAAACAAAAATCTCATATTCAAATCCTAATTTCCTAAAAAAATCTATAAAAACGTATCAATAAAATCGTAACAATAATTTTTAAGCAAAGTGTATCGCAAATTCAGCAGAAACATGAATTACCAAAAGGGTAAGTGAGGATTTTTTTTTAATATTAATAAAAATAAAAAAATTGGGAATAAAAATTAAAAAAAAAAAAATGTTTAAAAATATTTGAAAAAGCTTTGAAAAAAATTAAAAAAAAAATTTAAACCTATTTAAAAAGTTAAAAAGTAGTTTCAATATATATATGCAGATTGCTAAAATGTGACCTAAGGGGACCCCCCCATTCTCGGGGTCAAAATTTTTGTTGATATAATTCGAATCTACACTGATTAAAGAATGTCTCTACAAAATTTCAAGTGAAAATCTCAAGAACTCTTGAAGATATAGCCGATTTATTGTGTCAGCACCAAGTGACGGCTGAAGGGCTTCTCAAACTTTAAACACGTTTTTCTCTAAACATTTTGTTGCGAATGGCGGGCACGATAACTCAAAAACTAATAATCCAATCGGTTCCAAATTTTGCAACGTTTCACTGGGAGTGTATAGCTCTCGTATGAATTAGGATAAAGCCAATCGGTGAAGATCTTCCTTATTTTTTAACTTGGTTTTTGGTAAAAAGTCGGCGATTTTACAAAAATATTTTTTCAAAGGCCCAGTGTCAATACTAGTGTCAATATGAATTTGACACATTATGTTTTTTAAAATCACCCAACAGGAAAATTGGGAACGCATACAATTTGAAATTGTTCTTTATTAAATGTGCTCCCGTATTCAATTTACTCAATCTGCCTGCTGGGAAAGTTTAAGGAAGCAAATCTTTCTTCATGGAAAAACTCGCAATTTCCTGCATTTTCATATGTGTTACACATATAAGTGGCAATGGCTCAATTGTAGGAAAGATGTGGAAGCGATAGAAATATGAATTTGATAGATTTTCATTCATGTTTTTCAAATTTTATTTTGAGGATTCGAAAATATTGAATTTTCAAAATAAATATAATTTGTTGATAATTTGTTTATTTATTTACACTTTTCTGTCAAATGACGTTGACACTAGTAAAACTTACAACAACAAATTTCCATGTGTTTGTTGTATCGTTTGTTGTACAACAACACTTGCTGTTACCTTCTATTATTATACCATGATTCGTTGTATAGGCGAATAAAAGAAGCAGTCTTCTATAGGTTGAATGATGGAAAGAGCCTTCTACAGGCAGACTGATAGTAAAAGTGTTCTCTGTGCTCAGTGATAGAAGAAGTCTTCTATAGGCCGACTAATGGAGGACGACCATATATACGCCGATTGATAGACTCAATTTTTTATAGTCGGTCTAAAATAAGTAGCCTTCTTGAGACCGACTGAAGGAAGAAGCCTTCTGTAGGTCTACTTAATAAATTAGTTTTCTTTAGTCTGACTAATAGAAAGGGTCTTCTATGGAAAGGACTTTCTACAGGCTGACTGAGAGTTGAAGCAGTCTTCTATAAGCCGATAGAATTAGTCTTCTATACGCCGAAGAGTAGTCTTATGTAGGCTGACTAATAGAGGTTGCCTTCTATAGGTAGAAGGAAAGACGAATCTATGTTGTTGGCGATCTATTAAAAGGAGTCTACTACAGGTCGACTGACATATGAAGACTCCTAATTGAAGAAGTCTTCTATAGGCTGATAAAAGTAGTATCGATTGATTGAAGAAGTATTCAATAGGCCGACTGATATAATTATTATTCTATATGCGGATTAATAGTGAATCAGTGTTCAATACGCCGACTTTAACCCTTTCAGTGTTTTTGTCGAATATATTCCACATTTAAAATTACTCTGTTCTTTGCGATTTTTCGGATATCCTATGTACCGTTACAATAGATGTTTTTGTTTTTGCTGAAAGGCAGACAAAACTGTCCAAGGGTTAAAATAAAAATTGCTTTTTGTTCTAAAATATGTGCCTTTATATGATCTTAAATACAAAATTTTAGATTTTTATTCCGACAAAAATTTTCTTTGACACTGAAAGGGTTAAGAAGGAGCCTTCTATAGACAGTCTACTATAAAAAGTAAGTAATATAAAAAAGTTGGCAGATAAAAAGAATAGTCCCTACATTCCGTCTACTTCAATGCGGCTGTTAAAAAGAAGAGTATTTGTCGCTTAGAATAATGAGCCTTCTATAGATAGATTGAGAGAAGAAGCCTTAAACTGATAGACAGATTGAGCCTTTAATAACCTGGATCCTTCTCCGGGTTACTGAGAGATGTTGTTTCCTATAGGCCGACTGATACAAGTCCAGGTGTCGACTCATAAAATGAGCTTTGCATAGGTGACATTAGTATGTGAGCTGAATTATTGAAGGTGTCTTCTATAGGTCGTCTGATAAAAGGAGCGACAAATATAAGGAGCATATTGTAGGCGTCTATAGGCCTACTAAGAGAATAAGCCATCAATAGCGAAACCTTTTATAGGCCGACTGGTGTTTTACACGACTAATCGAATAAGTCTTCTATAGGCCGACTGAAGCTTTCTTCATGCCGAAGGAATAATAATGTCGAATAATATCTACCGATTAATCGACAGATAGAAGTAGCCATCTATAGGTTGACTGATGAACGGAATCCTCAATAGATATAAGCATCCTTCTTTTTTGAAAAGATAGAAAAAGGATTCCGATAGAAGGAATATTCTATAGGCCGACCAGAGATGGTCCTTCGGAAAAAGTGACTTAAATGACATACATTTCCGACGTACGACGATACGTCAGAAACGTCGGAAACCCACAGAAAACCATTAGGTTTTTGACAAAATAGCTATTTCCATTAATCAATTTGGAAATTAGGTATGGTTTACTCAAATTCATATCTAATTTCAAAAATTTTTCTCCACTATTCTTCTACAGGGTGATGGATGGAAGCAGTCCTCTATAGGCCGATAGATAGAAGGAAGTTTTTATAGATCAGCTGATTGAAGAAACGTTTTATAATGGCAGAAGGAATATTCTCTAGGCTGACTGATACTGGAAGCTTCCGTGACCGACAGATTTAAGGAACCATCTGTAGACATATTACAAAAGGAACCTTCCATAGGCCAGCTGATTTAAGAGGTCTTTTATAAGGGCGGCTGAGAGAAGCCGAAGTCGACTGATAGATGGAGCCTGATAAATCCGGATTCATTGGTAAACATATAGAAGGAATTTTCAAGGAGCCTTCTTTTGGTCAGCTGATGGAATGAGCCGGTTATAAGAGAAACTGATATAGACATCGTTCTTTGATCGACGCATAGAAGGAGCCGTCTCTAGGCTAACTGATAAAGGCAGTTTCTGGTTTCGACAGATAGAGGGAGCCTTCTATAGGTCGATTGACAGAAGTCTTTTTTTATAGGTCGACTAATAGAAGATCTCTTCAATAGGTCGTACGATAGAAGGAACCTTCAATAGGCATCTTATAGAAGGAGACTTCTATAGGTCAGCTGATTGAAGTAGCCTTTTAAAGGGATGGAGAAGAAGCCTTCGAGACTGTTTTGGTCGACAGATAGATGCAACCTTCTGTGGCAAATTTTGGACTCTATAGGTTATCTAAAAGAAATAGCCTTTTATAAGTGGGGCTAATAGAAGGGACTTTTTATAGGCCTTCCGGTGAAAAGAGTCTTCCATAGGCTCTGTACGACTGATTCAAGTGTGCTATAGGTCACTGATAGAAGGAGCCTTCTAGGAAGCGCTTTTAAGTTTTATCCAAAATAATTGCAGTCTGAACATTCCGCCGCTTCCTTTGCAGAGTACCAGGAAACGAGATGGACGCTTGGTTACCTGTGAGGGCACTCCGATTTAATCCATCTGTCGGTCCTTGGATAATTTTAAAGAAAGTACAGGTCCGAATAAAATGAAATTTGACCCTTATTCATTAGACATAGTGTACAGAATTGAGTATGGAGTGATGTGTGTTAAATTTCATTGAAATCGGTTCAGAGTTATATGTAGCCCCCATATAATTTCGGCCGATTTTAGAAATGGTTCACCAAACTGCCACATTTTGTCCGATTTAGACGAAATAGTGTATAGTGTATCGTATTGAGTCTATACATACTTGTGTTAGGTTTCGAGAAAATCGGTTTATATATGCCATATCTATTTTCGACCAATTTTAGGTAAATGGTGCCCAAACTGCCAATGTTTGTCGGATGGAAATGAAACATCGTATAGTGTGCCGTAATGTGACTAGAATGAGGTCTGTTAAATTTTATTGAAATCTGTTCAGATTTAGATATAGCTCCCATATATATTTTGGCCTATTTCAGTTGAATGATGCACCAGAGACCCTAAATTGTGCATAGCGTAATAAATTGATTTTAGATTGATGGGTGTTAAGTATTAAGTTGGTTATAATAAATATCTTAGGATCACCTTTTTTATATACCCAATGAGGTGTAGGCTATCTTTTCGAGTCAGCCCCGTCTGCCTTTTGTCCTTTTCCTGACTAATTTTTAACTGATTTTCCTATTCTATTGTCAGCCTGACAATCACATTTTACTATCCAGTTTGTCCACTTCAACCTAACTCCTTCGACTAACAATCAATGAGGACTGCTGCCGTGCCATGACAACGTTCGTCACGTAACCAGACAACTTTAGTTCATTTAGTCTCCTCCGTGCGTTTTTATTGTGGTGTAGACTGTTGGAAGATTTTTTTTATCTCCAACTGAATTTTTATAGTCAGGAGTTTTTTTTCTTGAACATGTGGTAGGCCTGTCTTTTTGGGCTCCTCTTTTTATATATTTTTTTAACTAAACGTTATAACTGCTTTGAATGCAGGTTTTTTTGCAGAACTCTTTTCAAGTATTTTTCCTCTTTTTTGTCCTTTTTGGTTCGGTAGCTATGTGCGGTTCTATTTTTTCCATGATGCCAAAAAGATTATATAGAAAAAGAGGTTGCTGACTGAAGACAACAAATAACCATAATTCAATTAAATCAAACTGCACGAGAATGTCTTTGAATGCCGAATGAAGTTTTTTGGTAGTAAGAAAGGAAGAAGGCTAGGAAGAGGAGGTTAGTAGTAGCTGTTCGGAATATTTTATGAATTTGAAAATAAGAAATAACGACAACATCGAAATCATTTATAGTAGAGAAACTTGTCGGGTTTTGGGTTTTATGTTACATAAGTTTGGGTATTTAATTGAACATTTTAGGGACAAAGGGAAGATAGCTGGATTTTTAAGGGGAAATATAATCAATAAATTGTTAACAAAGTGAAAACTGTCAGGGTCTTACAAATTACCAATTATGGGGCAATATCGTTCAATTAAAATTTGAATTTATATTCACAAATTTTAGTGGGAAGACTTTTCATAAAAATTATACAATTTCACATTTAAATGTCAAATTTCTTACACATCCGTTTGAAACTAGTGAGGAAAGTAGTAAAGTCAGACGTGCCCGACTATATGATACCCTTCACCATTTTGAGTATATTGAACAGATAACTCCTAACAGACGTTGCATTTTTGAAGGACCACTCACATGAAATAAGTTAAATATATGATCTGTGATTTTGAGTTATTGGTGCATCATGTATTCAAAATCGGGAGAACATATATGTAAGAGTTCTATCCAAATCTGAACCGATTTCAAAATTTTCCACACGCTACGTTATTTTAACCTCAGTACGTTGTGCAAAATTTTGTGTCAAACGGCCTAACTTTGGCTCTTTGGTGAACCATTTACTTAAAATCCGACGAAACTATATATGGTAGCTATATCTACAAAACTTGCAACACGTTATGTTATAGTAACTTCAGTACGTTGTGCACAATTTTGTGCCAATCGGACCCACCTTGGTGAAGCAATTATATTCAACTTCTATGTTATACTAACTTCAGTACGTTGTGCAAAATTTGTGTTAATTTTGAGTAAAACCGGACGAAAATATATACGTAGAAGTTATATCAAAATCTGAACCGATTTCAACGAGAGATGCCAGAGATTAACTTATATTAACTATATTACATTGTACAAAATTGTGTGGCAATCGGACATATTTTGGGTCTAAAGTGCACAATTTACATGAAATCGGAAGAAAATATATATATATATAGCTCCTATATAAATCTGAACCCATTTTCCAAATTTTGTGCAAATAGAAAGATATATAGGGACTTTGGTGCACCATTTACATTAAATAGGACGAAAATATATATGGGAGCTATAACTAAATCTTAACCGATTTTCACGAATTCTTGACCTAATTCAGTACACTATGCCAAATTTCGTACAAATCGAAATATATATAGGGTCTTTGGTGTAGCATTTACATAAAATCGGATGAAAATAAGTAAAGGAGCTATATCTAAATCTGAACCGATTTTCAGGAAAAGTAACACACATCATTCTAGACTTAATTCAGTGCGCTGTGCCAAATTTCGTGCAAATCGAAAGCTATATAGGGACTTTTGTGTACAATTTACTTTAAATCGGTCGAACATATATATGGGAGCTATATCTAAATCTGAACCGATTTCCAGGAAACTTATCACACATCATTCTAGACCTAATTCATTATGCTATGCCAAATTTCGTGCAAATCGAAAGATATATGGGGAGCTACATCTAAATCTGAACCGATTTTTCCCAATTTCCTTGAACCAAATAAATGACCTATGTCAAATTTCATCCATTTCGGACCTGTACTTTGTTTACAATTTAACATGGACAGACAGACGGACGGACATGCATAAATCGACTTAAAAAGTGATTCTATGCATATTCTCAAAAGGAACCATGTGTCTATCTCGTTTCCTTTTGCCTGTTACAAACATATGCACAAAGACATAATACCCTGTACCACAGTGTGGCGACGGGTATAAAAATATAAGAGTATAAAAATACAAATTTTATTGTTCACTGGCCTGTACGGACACACATGTCTAAATCGATTCAACTAGTCGGGATTTGACGGTGGGTATACTGAAACATAGGTTGCATAAATCTATAATACCCCGACAAGGTAGTTGTGTAGTATATAAAAATACGTTTGAAGTATTTTACTGTCCAAAGAAGCGCTTCGTGGTTGTCTATTGTCTATAGAATCCTTTGCAGATTCTATTAGATATGCAATAACTACACAAATCCTCTATTGTTTATTTTAGTGTACTGTTGATCGAAGAAGATTTGTGGTAATTTGGAAGTTAATCTCACGGCCATGTCGAACAAAACATTTGTTTACATGTTTCTACTGAATATGTCTGATAATCTTCCATAATGGCCGGACATGGTCATAGCCTCTGATAGTCCTCTGCTGACCATTAAAGACAGCTGACCGTTTTTTATCGTGCGTAGAAATTATTTTACCGTCATGAAGGCCTTCTAGCACTCTAACCCCCTGACCTCTGAATGACTTCTACTTGTTACGGAGCACCTGAAGTTTTGTTTTTCATCCGTGGTTCTTACAATTTTCTTAAAAACAATAGATGGTCACAGTAACCCTATTGTTTCCATTTTTCTTTTGACGTATTAGAGTGTATGACTTATATGGACTCAGAAAACCCCGTTTAGGCAATAAACGATTTTGATGGACATTTTTATTTACCATCAAATATGACTTCTACTGGTTTTGGAATACTGAGAAGGTATTTTTTTCATCCGTGCATCTTGGAGAGGTCTCAGTAAACCATTTGGTCATAGTAATCCTGTATAATCTCTCTTACATTGACTCAGAAAACCTTTAACATTCATTAACTACCGAAGACCTCGGATTTTCATGGGAACTTTCTTGAAGGCTATTTTACGGTCTTTACCATGTGACCTCTGACAACCAATTATATCTACCACAAAATATATCTGATTTGTAGAAGACCTCTAAATAATTGTTACTTCTTATAGAATACATGAAAGGGTGTCTTTTAATTGTTGTTTATACCCTTCACCACACTGTGGTACAGGGTATTATGTCTTTGTGCATATGTTTGTAACAGGCAAAAGGAATCGAGATAGACCCATGGTTCCTTTTGAGAATATGCATAGAATCACTTTCTGAGTCGATTTATGCATGTCCGTCCGTCCGTCTGTTGATGTTAAATTGTAAACAAAGTACAGGTCGCATTTATAATCCGATTTGGCACAGTTCATTTATTTGGCCCAAGGACGAACCCTATTGAAATTGGGAAAAATCGGTTCAGATTTAGATATAGCTCCCATATATATTTTTGTCCGATTTGAGGACTTTAGTCCCTGAAAATCATCCGATTTGCACGAATTTCGGTACAGCGTACTGAATTAAGTCTAAAATGATGTGTGCCAAATTTCGAGAAAATCGGATCAGATTTAGATATAGCTCCCATATATAGTTTCGTCCGATTTAAGGTAAATGTGGCACCAAAGTCCCTCTGTATCTTTCGATTTGCATGAAATTTGGCACAGAGTACTGAATTAGGTCCAGAATGATGTGTGCCAAGTTTCGAGAAAATCGGTTCAGATTTAGATATAGCTCCCATATATAGTTTCGGCCGATTTAAGGTAAATGTGGCACCAAAGTCCCTCTATATCTTTCGATTTGCATGAAATTTGGCACAGAGCACTGACTGAGGTCCAGAATGATGTGTGTCAAGTTTCGGGAAAATCGGTTCAGATTTAGATATAGCTCCCATATATAGTTTCCTCCGATTTAGGGTAAATGGTGCACCAAAGTCCCTGTATATCTTTCGATTTGCATGAAATTTGGCACAGAGTACTGACTGAGGTCCAGAATGATGTGTGTCAAGTTTCGAGAAAATCGGTTCAGATTTAGATATAGCTCCCATATATAGTTTCGTCCGATTTAAGGTAAATGGTGCACCAAAGTCTCTATATATCTTTCGATTTGCATGAAATTTGGCACAGAGTACTGACTGAGGTCCAGAATGATGTGTGTCAAGTTTCGAGAAAATCGGTTCAGATTTAGATATAGCTCCCATATATAGTTTCGTCCGATTTAAGGTAAATGGGGCACCAAAGTCCCTCTATATATTTCGATTTGCACGAAATTTGGCACAGAGTACTGAATTAGGTCCAGAATGATGTGTGCCAAGTTTCGAGAAAATCGGTTCAGATTTAGATATAGCTCCCATATATAGTTTCGTCCGATTTAAGGTAAATGGTGCACCAAAGTCTCTATATATCTTTCGATTTACACGAAATTTGGCATTGCGTAATGAATTAATGAATGTGTGTTTAGTTTCGGTCCAGATTTAGATATAGCTCCATATATATATATATATATATATACGCTTATAATAGATTTTCATAATTTTGTCCCTGGTCCTTTAAAAATTCGACGTCTTTTAGGTTTCATCTGTTGGATATACCGAAAGTGGTGAAGGGTATCATATAGTCGGCCCCATCCGACTTTACTGCTTTCCTTACTGGTTGTTGTTCCCTTTTTGTCTCCTAATAAAAATCTGAAATAAATAACTTCCAATCAAAAAGGGAAGAAAAAAATGAAACTAACAACAAAAGTATTACTTCTTTAAAACCCAAAATATTTAGTTTCTCGTTATCCTCAAACCCAAGATAATCATAAAGAAACCAAAATCTTTGCAATAATACACAATAACCATTCATTGACTTTGAATCAATACAAAATAAACACGACAGCCTTCAGTTTATTTTGGTAGGACGAATAATGACGCAAAAAACATAGACTAAATAAAAATTGAAATAACCCGAAATCGAAAACTTCATCATTCTGAAAAAAAAAAGATTTCAAGGAAACAAATAAAATCGAACAAAAGCGACAAAAAATATGTTGAAATAAACTGATGATAAACGCAAAGCAATACCAATCTCTTTTTACTTTGCAAAAGAAAAATAAGACATGACTTGCTGGGAGATGAAATGCAAAAAAAGAAAAACGCTAAATCATAAAAATCAAAGAACCCACAAAATCCAGTGATAAATATCTGCTGGAAAAAGAAATCTGCTTGTAAAGAACATGACTGAACAAAAGTATTATTTTTCGATTTTTTCTATCATCCTTCGTGATTTTTATTCCAATTTTTTTTTCGTTATTGTCCTATTGTTATTGGTTAACTGGTATCGACTGGTAGTGACAATAGCTTAGATATGCTGCTGCTGTTGAAGATGATGATGATTAGTTTATTTTGTTTTGTGTAAGAAATGTAAATAAACAATTCGGATATAGAGGAAGGGTGGGATGGATGGAAAAGCAGAGGCAACCTAGATTTGTTTTTTGAAAACTAATTGGAATAACATTTTAAGAAGTTATAGAAAATAAAAATTGCATTTACAGGAATCTCTTTTAAACAGGATAATGGACAAACAATTTGTGAGTACATAAAAAATATTTAAAAAAATCCGTGACTATTATAGGCCCCGATACCAGGGCCGACTGTATGATACCCTTCACCACTTTTGGTATATTCTATATACGTCTCCTAACAGATTCCGCATTTTCAAAAGAACATCGTCATGATAATATATCTAAATCTGAGCCGATTTTTACGAAGCTTAGCAGACCTCATTCTAGACTCAATTCAGTACGCTATGTCAGATTTCGTGCAAATCCTTATGCACCATTTACATAAAATCGGACAAAACTGTCGGACAAACTATATCTAAATCCGAACCGATTTTCGCGAAACTAAACACACATAATTCTAGGCTCAATTAAGTACGTTATGCCAAATTTCGTGTAAATTGATAGATAAATATGGACTTAGTGCACCATTTACAAAAAATCGGACGAAACTATATATGGGAGCTATATCTAAGTCTGAACCGATTTTAACGAAACTCAGAACACATCATTCTCGACTTAATTGAGTACGATGTGCCGAATTTCGTGCAAATCGAAGGATATATGGGGACTTCAGTGCACCATGTACTTAAAATCGGACGAAAATATATATATAGAAGGTATATCTAAATCTGGACCGATTTTCACGAAACTTGGCAGAAATAATTCTAGGCTCAATTCAGTACGTTATGCCAAATTTCGTGCAAATCGAAAGATATATAGGGTCCTTGGTGCACCTTTTACATTAAATCGGGCGAAACTATATATGGGAGCTTTTTCTAAATCTGGACCGATTTTCACGAAACTTGGCAGACATCACTCTAGGCTAAATTCAGTACGATATGCCAAATTTTGTGCAAATCGAGAGATATATAGGGACTTTGGTGCACCATTTACTTAAAATCGGACGATCATATATATGGGAGCTATATCTAAACCTGAACCGATTTTCACGAAACTTGGCAGACATCATTCTAGGCTGAATTCAGTACACTATGCTAAATTTCGTGCAAATAGAAACATATATAGGTACTTTGGTGCGCTATTTACCTGAAATCGGACGAAAATATATATAGAAGCTATATCTAAATCTGGACCGATTTTCACGAAACATGATTGACATAATTCTAGGCTCAATTCAGTACATTATGCCAAATTTCGAGCAAATCGAATGATATATAGCGACTTTGGTGCAACATTTACCTTAAACCGAACGAACATATATATGGGAGCTATATCTAAATCTGAATCGATTTTCACGAAACTGGGTAGACATCATCCTAGGCTGAATTCAGTACGTTATGCTAAATTTCGTGCAAATCGAAAGATATATAGATACTTTGGTGCGCTATTTACCTGAAATCGGAGGAAAATATATATAAATCTGGACCGGTTTTCACAAAACTTGGCAGACATCATTCTAGGCTCAATTCAGTACGTTATGCCGAATGTCGTGCAAATCGAAGGAGATATATAGGGACTTTAGTGCACCATTTGGGCAAAAATTTATATGGAACTATATCTAAATCTGAACCGATTTTTTCCCAATTTCAATAGGGCCAAATAAATGAGCTGTGCCAAATTTCATTCAATTCGGATTATAAATGCGACACCAATAGACGGACAGACGGACGGGCATGCTTAAATCGACTCATAGGGTGATTATATGCATATTTTCTAAAGGAATTGTGGGTCTATCTCGATTCCTTTTGCCTGTTACAAACATATGCACAAAGCCATAATACCCTGTACCGCCGTGTGGTGAAGGGTATACACATCCATGGTGTAGGCCCTGGAAAAAAATATTCTTTAAAAAATCCACCGAAATTTTTTCCTCCAAATCATTTCCCCTTTTACATCCATTTAATCGCCTCCTTTACGTTCAAACAAATTTGTCCCCCTATCCTAGCTAGCTCCACCCATTCAATTTAAGTTTATTTAGATTACATGGCGGGGCATCCAATTGAACTTAACATCCTGGCAAACCACACACACACTCACTCACACCATTACAAACCAGTTGTTATCTGTTGTAGTAGATGGCGAAAACCAATACTCAATCATGGCAGGACATGCGATACAACTACATTCGATTAACAATCCTCTGCTCATGGTCCGAGGAAAGGGGGGTTTTACCCCCTCAAACATTGAACAAATGACTGGTCTCATCTAAGCTCTCTAACTCTAATGATGAACACACATATGAATCAGCAAAACGGTGGACAACAACGAAGTTCACGTTTCGAATGGAATTCAAGCGAAAATAAACGGCAGCGAAAAGGAAAAGCGTATCGAACAGAATCGAAATCTAATTCTAGTTCCATTATAATCGCATAAAATGTTATTTGCCTTTCGAATGGAAGGGCTACAAATTAACAAAACAATAGCCAAGTCATTGTATTTGGGGTTTTTTTGAAAGCCGCAGATTAGTTCGACAACGAATGGAAAAAATTGGGTCATGATTTTGTAAATTGAGTATCTTGTCCGTGATGAGGATGTTTTTTTTTTGGGAGAGAGGGGGAAATTGTTTCTTTTGTCGGACTGAGGAAGTACATATGTTGATGATGAAGTTTTAGTTGCGGATTTTTGGCGTTGATTTTTTTTAAATAATTTTTTTTCAGAGACGTGAATTTTTTAAATATTTTTTTTCATGGACTATA
>NW_026878445.1:0-24340 GCF_032173495.1 Musca vetustissima | reverse complement strand
AGGCACGGATTTTTAAAGAATAATTTTCTAAGGCCTACCAGAGGCGCGGATTTTTAAAGATTAATTTTCTAAGGCCTACCAGAGGCGTGGATTTTTAAAGATTAATTTCCTAAGGCCTACCAGAGGCGTGGATTTTCTGAGAATATTCTTTAAAAATCCACGCCTTATGGCCTACAGGTCCTTCTGAAAATATTCTTTAAAAATCCACGCCTTGTGGCCTACAGGTCCTTTAGGAAATATTCTTTAAAAATCCACGCCTTGTGGCCTACAGGTCCTTCTGAAAATATTCTTTAAAAATCCACGCCTTGTGGCCTACAGGTCCTTCTGAAAATATTCTTTAAAAATCCACGCCTTGTGGCCTACAGGTCCTTCTGAAAATATTCTTTAAAAATCCACGCCTTGTGGCCTACAGGTCCTTCTGAAAATATTCTTTAAAAATCCACGCCTTGTGGCCTACAGGTCCTTCTGAAAATATTCTTAAAAAATCCACGCCTTGTGGCCTACAGGTTCTTCTAAAAATATTCTTTAAAAATCCACGCCTTGTGGCCAACAGGTCCTTCTGAAAATATTCTTTAAAAATCCACGCCTTGTGGCCTACAGGTCCCTCTGGAAATATTCTTTAAAAATCCACGCCTTGTGGCCTACAGGTCCCTCTGGAAATATTCTTTAAAAAATCCACGCCTTGTGGGCGGCCTACAGGTCCTTCTGAAAATATTCTTTAAAAATCCACGCCTTGTGGGCGGCCTACAGGTCCTTCTGAAAATATTCTTTAAAAATCAACTCCTTGTGGACGGCCTACAGGTCCTTCTGAAAATATTCTTTAAAAATCCACGCCTTGTGGCCTACAGGTCCTTTGGAAAATATTCTTTAAAAAATCCACGCCTTGTGGCCTACAGGTCCTTCTGAAAATATTCTTTAAAAATCCACGCCTTGTGGCCTACAGGTCCTTCTGAAAATATTCTTTAAAAATCCACGCCTTGTGGCCTACAGGTCCTTCTGAAAATATTCTTTAAAAATCCACGCCTTGTGGCCTACAGGTCCTTCTGAAAATATTCTTTAAAAATCCACGCCTTGTGGCCTACAGGTCCTTCTGAAAATATTCTTTAAAAATCCACGCCTATTGGCCTAGAAGTCCTTGGAATTAAAAATCCACGCCTATTGGCCTAGATGTCATTGTGGAAATATTCTTTAAAATCCACGCCATTTGGTCTATGTTATCTTCTTGACTGCCTCTTAAAAATCCTGCCTTTTTTCGAGGTTGTCTTCAATATTTGAGCCCCATAGGCTATTGGAAAATCTCTCAACTACCCATACATACACTCAAACACTTACATACATATTCATATTTAAATTTTTCACTGCTGGTTGCTATTGGAAAAACTTGGAAAAAATGAGGGGAACAAAAAGCAAAAAAGAATAGAAAGAAGTTTGAACTCCTACTTACCGCATATATTAGAAAAATAGTAGTTGTTGTGGATGTAATTCTCGAAGTTCTCCAAGTGTTATCCTCCAGACACCCATGTGCATATTGTTGTTGTTATTCTGCTGTTATTCTTGTTGCTTATTTTCAATATTTTTTGTAGGTTTTTTTTTCGTTTTGTTGTTCTAATAGAAATCCTAAATACAATTATAATCTAAGTAAAGTTGTTGTGCTTGTTTGTTGTTGTTGTATTGTTTTTTGTAGTTTATACTACAGTGTGAGTCTACAGAATAGGAACTTTATGTTTTAGATTGATGCTTTTTGGTTTGATTTGTTTTTCTTCGAAATAGAATTATGTTTCTAAATCATTTCTAATATCCGCCAATAATAGAGGAACATTTTTTTCCTTTGAAACAACATTTGTAGTTTTTGTTGTTGTTTTTTGTAGTATTGCTGTTTTAAATAGGAACCATATTTTTTGTTGTAGTTTAGCTGGAAAGAGAGGAAAATAGAAAAACAAATATTAGAAAATAAAATTAGGCCTTAATTTTTTTTTTAAATCCACGCCTTTTGGCCTACAGGTTCTTCTGAAATATTCTTTAAAAATCCACGCCTTTTGGCCTACCGGCTCTTCTGAAAATATTCTTTAAAAATACACGCCTCTGGTAGGCCTTGGAAAAAATATTCCTTAAAAATCCACGCCTCTGGTAGGCTTTGGAAAAAATATTCTTTAAAAAAATCCACGCCTCTGCTTGGCCTTAGAAAAAATATTCTTTAAAAAAATCCACGCCTTTGGTAGGCCTTGAGAAAAATATTCCTTAAAATCTACGCCTCTGGTGGGCCTTAGAAAAATATTCTTTAAAAATCTACGCCTCTGGTAGGCCTTGGAAAAAATATTCTTTAAAAATCCACGCCTCTGGTAGGCCTTGGAAAAAATATTCTTTAAAAATCCACGCCT
Organism: Musca vetustissima; assembly: GCF_032173495.1. NCBI lineage: Eukaryota > Metazoa > Arthropoda > Insecta > Diptera > Muscidae > Musca > Musca vetustissima. The sequence continues at coordinate 21,962 of NW_026878445.1, read as the reverse complement.
CTGGTAATCCTTTGGAAAAATATTCTTTAAAAATCCACGCCTCTGGTAGGCATTGGAAAATATATTCTCTAAAAATCCACGCCTCTGGTGGGCCTTGGAAAAAATATTCTTTAAAAATCCATGCCTCTGTTAGGCCTTACAAAAAAATATTCTTTAAAAAGCTACGCCTCTGTTAGGCCTTGGAAAAAATATTCTTTAAAAATCCACGCCTCTGGAAGGCCTTGGAAAAAATATTCTTTAAAAATCCACGCCTCTGGTAGGCCTTGGAAAAATATTCTTTAAAAATCCACGCCTTGGTAAGCCTTAGAAAAAATATTCTTTAAAAATCCACGCCTTGGTAAGCCTTAGAAAAAATATTCTTTAAAAATCCACGCCTTTTGGCCTACAGGTTCTTCTGAAAATATTCTTTAAAAATCTACGCCTCTGGTGGGCCTTAGAAAAATATTCTTTAAAAATCTGCGCCTCTGGTGGGCCTTAGAAAAATATTCTTTAAAAATCCACGCCTCTGCTAGGGCTTAGAAAAAATATTCTTAAAAAAATCCTCGCCTTTGGTAGGCCTTGGAAAAAATATTCTTTAAAAATCTACGCCTCTGATGGGCCTTAGAAAAATATTCTTTAACAAAACGTCAGTTGTAGGCCATGGAAAAATTATTCTTTAAAAATCCACGCCTCTGCTAGGGCTTAGAAAAAATATTCTTAAAAAAATCCTCGCCTTTGGTAGGCCTTGGAAAAAATATTCTTTAAAAATTCAGGCCTCTGGTAGGCCTTAAAAAATATTCTTTAAAAATCCACACCTCTGGTAGGCCATAGAAAATTATTCTTTAAAAAAACACGCCTCTGGTAGGTCTTAGAAAAAATATTCTTCTGAAATCCAAATCTCTAGTAGCCTTAGAAAAAATATTCTTTAAAAATTCACGCCTCTGGTAGGCCTTAAAAAAATATTCTTTAAAAATCCACACCTCTGCTAGGCCTTAGAAAAAATATTCTTTAAAAAAGCAACGCCTTCGTAGGCCTTACAAAAATATTCTTAAAAAAACCTCGTCAGTTGTAGGAATTTGGAAAATATGTTTTTAAAATCTGCACCTATTGTGGGTCCCAGGAAAAAATATTCTTTAAAAATTCTCGGACCTTATCCTTTCCTCATTATCTTCAACTTCAATTACCTTTGCCTTTGTCTTTCGCTCGTATTTCCATATTTAATCAAACTCCTTCCTTTTTTTGGAAAATCCTCTTAAGGGGATTACAACCGGATAATCCTCCATGTAAATGCCTTCGAACATAAAATGGTTCGTTGCGATATGCTGAGCAGCATTTTTGTTGCTTTTTTTTGGTGTGAAACAATGCATTATTTACACATACCAATGGAGTGGCTTTCCAGCTCATGAATATTTCACATATACGTGTGTGTGTGCGCGAGTTTTTGGCTAAATTTGAAATGGCGTTATGATACCTTTTGCCGTTCGGTCAGCATCTCTTTATGTTAAATTAGTTCATACAAAAATTCCTAGAAAACAAATGCAATTGTAAGACCTCCTTTCCTCCTCGCCCACCTCTCTTCATCCTCCTCAACCTGCTGTAATAAGTTTTCATTTTAAGGCAGATTTTTGTGGTGTTTCATTGTTTGTAGCAAACTGCAACAACAACAACAACTACGATTTGGACAAACAACAGATTTGTGGGTTTTGTATATTTCTCCAAGATCCAAGAAGTGGCCAAGAGGGTACCGGATGGGGGGATGGTTTGGCAATTTTGAATGAGTCGTGATTTAAATGAATACCAGATAGTGTCAGGAATAAACAAACAAAATCTGTTTGTTGCATGCGGATGTGTGGATGTATGAGTGTGTGTGTATGTGTGTGGAGGCAACTGATGATGAGGCCATGGTAAGCCTCCCCCCCCCCCCCCCCCCCCCCCCCTCTTCCTAAAACCAAAACTGCATTGTCTCATTTATGGATGCATTTTCAGCATTTTTAATGCCATTTAAAGTGTATGTGTCTGTGCATGTATGTATGTGAGTGTGTGTTGGTTTGAATGCAACTGCTACATACATTTGCTTATCTCCTGATGCTGATGTTTGTTGCTTGCAAATGACGTGGAAAAAAAGCAACAACAACATGGCTTAGCAGTTCGTTTGTTTTCTTCATTTCAATTCACTTGGGTGACACTCACGCATACAATTTTAATATACGCACTGTCACAGCATTGTTTTGTCACTTGATTGTAATTTATATATGCAAGTGCGTACGTGTGTGTGGGTAGTAGTTCCAATGTACCCAATGGATGGAAGAATTAGAGTCAATGGAGATTTGGGTTTTAAAGGGCATTGGAGAAGACCTAAAAGAAGCCTCGATTTAAAAAAAAATATATTTTTTTGGAGGTCTAACAGAGGCGTGGATTTTTAAAGAATATTTTTTCCAAGGCCTAAGAGATTTTTAAAGAATATTTTTTCTAAGGCCTACCAGAGGCGTGGATTTTTAAAGAATATTTTTTCCAAGGCCTAAAAGATTTTTAAAGAATATTTTTTCCAAGGCCTAACAATCGCGAGGATTTTTACAGAATAAATCTGAGAAGCTTACAATAGGCGTGTATTTTTAAAGACTGTTTTCTCCAAGCCCTAAAATAGGCATGGATTTTTAAACAATATTTTCTGAGAAGCCTACAATAGACTTTCAAGGACTGGATTTTTTACAGATTATTTTCTCTTAAAGGTTTACAACAGACATGGATTTTCAAAATAGATTTGTTTCAGGTCAGGTCGACAATAGGCGTGGATTTTTATATCCTTCACCACTCTGTGGTACAGGGTATTATGTCTTTGTGCATATGTTTGTAACAGGCAAAAGGAAACGAGATAGACACATGGTTCCTTTTGAGAATATGCATAGAATCACTTTCTAAGTCGATTTATGCATGTCCGTACGTCCGTCCGTCTGTCTGTGCATGTTAAATTGTAAACAAAATACAGGTCGCATTTATAATCCGAATTGGATGAAATTTGGCATAGGTCACTTATTTGGCCTAAGGACGAACCCTATTGAAATTGGAAAAAATCGGTTCAGATTTACATATAGCTCCCATATATATTATCGTCCGATTTAATGTAAACGGTCCCTATATATCTTTCGATTTGCACGAAATTTGGTACAGGGTAATGAATTAGGTCTAGAATGATGTGTGTCAAGTTTCCTGAAAATCGGTCCAGATTTGGATATAGCTCCCATATATATTTTCTTCCGATTTAAGGTAAATAGTGTACCAAAGTCCCTATATATACTTCGATTTGCACGAAATTTGGCACAACGTAATGAATTAGGTCTAGAATGATGTGTATCAAGTTTCCTGAAAATCGGTTCAGATTTGGATATAGCTCCCATTTATATTTTCGTCCGATTCAGGGTAAATGGTGTACCAAAGTCCCTATATATCTTTCGATTTACACGAAATTTGGTACAGCGTAATGAATTTTGTCTTGAATGATGTGTGTCAAGATTCCTGAAAATCGGTTCAGATTTGGATATAGCTCCCATATATATTTTCGTCCGATTTAAGGTAAATGGTGCACCAAAGTCTCTAAATATCTTTCGATTTGCACGAAATGTGGCACAGCATACTGAATTGAGTCTAGAGTGATGTGTGCTAAGTTTCATGAAAATAGGTTCAGATTTGGATATAGCTCCCATATATATTTTCGTCCGATTTAAGGTAAATGGTGTACCAAAGTCCCTATATATCCTTCGATTTGCACGAAATTTGGCACAACGCAATGAATTAGGTCTAGAATGATGTGTGTCAAGTTTCCTGAAAATCGGTTCATATTTGGATATAGCTCCCATATATATTTTCGTCCGATTTAATGTAAATGGTGCACCAAAGTCCCTATATATCTTTAGATTTGAACGAAATTTTGCATAGTATACTGAATTGACTTTACAATGACGTGTGTTAAGTTTCGAGTAAATCAGGTCAGATTTAGATATAACTCCCATATATAGTTTTGTCCGATTTTAGCTAAATGGGACACCAAAGTCCCTATATATCATTCAATTTGCACGAAATTTGGCATAGTGTACTGAATTGAGTCTAGAATGACGTGTGTCAAACTTCAAGAAAATCGGTTCAGATTTACATATAGCTTCTATATATATTTTCATCAGATTTTAAGTAAATGGTGCACTAAAGATCCATAGCAATGCCGATTGACACAACATACTGAAGGCAATATAAATTAATTGCTGGCATGTTTCCCTGAAATCGGTTCAGATATAGATATAGCTTAGCTTCCATATATAATTTCGACCTATTCATGTTAATTGTAAACCAAGTAATCAATGGATGTCTCTGATTGAGATTAAATGTTAAACCGTGCAGCACACCAAATAGCTTGTATCAAATTTTCTTTAAATCGATTTACAAAATTTAGCAAAGGTTGCAGAATGACATGTGTAGGGATTGATGTTAGTCGGTTTATATATAGATGAAGATCACATATTTCAGTTCGTTCAATTTCATGTCAATGTTCCTTCAAAAAAGCGACGTCTGTTAAGATACATATGCAGAATATACCCAAAGTGGTAAAGGGTATCATATAGTCTGCCCGGTCCGACTAAACCACTTTCCTTACTGGTTTTTTATTTGTTTCTTAAACATTCTTCCAATTTTCACCCTGCCAAACTAAGACATTTTCTTAATTTTTTTTGTAGTAGAACTCCCAAGTCCTCCGGTTTTTTTCCTGTTGTCCCCACGAACAAACTCAGACTGCAAAAACCATTAATCCCATTGCCAGGACACTGACGAAAGGCAGTACTTTTTCAAATAAATTGTTTAGCAAAAAAGTGATGAAAAATAAAATTTTAGCAAACAATCAATCGAAAGAGCTCAACTACCCTTAGGACTGAATTTGATAGGGGGATAGAGAACTTAGCAACCGTGCACTCACACCTTGGTAGATTATTTTAGGAAAAAAAATGTTGTAAAATAGATCAAAATTTTTCAATTAACCCTCTAAGGACCCGTAAGGGATTTCTTGACTTTTTTTCTACAAAAAAATTAAGACTCATAATATTTGATTTTTTAAATATTTGTAGGCATGGATTTTTTAAAATATGTTTTTCCCAAAGCCTACACAAGGCCTGGTTTTTTTAAATATATTTTTTAAAGTCTTGCATATGGCCTGAATTATTAAAGAATATTTTTTCAGGGACCAACAGTAGTCGTTTATGTTTAAAGAATATTTTTAAAGGCCTACATATGGCGTGGATTAATAAAGAATATTTTTTCTGAGCCTGCATAGATTTTTAAAGATTTTTTTCGACCCTCAATTTCAAAATCCATTTGCTTTCAAACACTATACAAGTAAAAATATCCCCATCCCAAAAAAAAAAAAACGTCATATCTAAGGTGAGTTTTAATGTACACAATTTTAGTGTTGTTGCTGTTTGTATTTTCCTCCAAATAAAAAGTACCAACAAGTCATCAACACAATTTAACGGAAAACGCGAGTATGGGAAACGTGATGGTCATGCTGTTCGGTTTTTTATGTATCCTGGCATGACAGCACTTTTTGACTGAGCCTGACCCTCCCACAACACACACACATGCCAAGCAGAATTTTGAAATTCCCCCCCTCAAAAAAACATTTTTTTCATGGCATCAGCACTTACACTTTATCCAGTAACGTCGTGTCCCATTTGGTGTCAAAATCTATGGCTGACAGTAAGCACTTCGACTATGTGGGGTGGGGATGGGAAAGGAGGAATGCATGGAAGCATCAGGAGATAGTTTGTTGTCTGTACTTTTTTCTAACATTTTTTTAACGAATATTGTCAACAAAAAGAAAGTAAAGTGAGGCATCTGGGAGGGTGTTTGTCTCACTATGGTGACAAAGTGTTGGAAAACACACACGTTTTTCTTTAAATTACTTTATAAAAGTGGTAGGGTGTGGGGAAATTGATTTTTAATAAAAAAAAAAATTATTAGAAAAAATATTCTTTTAAATTCCGCGCCTCTGTCAAACATATTCTTTAAAAAATTCTACGCCTACTATAGGCCTTGAAAAAAATATTCATAAAAAATCCGCGCCTATTGTAAGCCATTGAAAAAATATTGTAGGTTTTTGGAAAAAATATTCTATTCCTATTTTAGGCCTTGAAAAAAATATTCTTTAAAAATCCAAATCTATTTTAGGCCTAAAAAATATTCTTTGTAAAATCCACGCCTTTGCAGACCTTCAAAAATATATTTGTTACTCTTTAAAAATCTTAATTCAATCCAGTTCAATCCAATCCATTAAAACCAGTAAAGAAAGTAGTAAAGTCGGACTGGGCCGAATATATGATACCCTTCACCACTTTGGGTATACTGCGCATATGTATCCTTACATTTGCATGTCAATGTTCCCTCGAAGGAACATACGAATGTCTTTCTATAACCTATATTAAATTTAATGGGAACTATATCTAAATTTGAACCGATTTTCACGAAACTTAACACTCTTCACTCTAGACTTAATGAAGTACGCTGTGCCAAATTTCGTGCAAATCGAAAAAAATTTAAATCGAAAAAAATTTACCTAAAATCTGACGAAAATATATATGGGAGCTATATCAAAATCTGAACCGATTTTTGCATGAAACTTAATACACACCATTCTAGACTCAATTTAGTACGCTGTGCCAAATTTCGTGCAAATCGAAAGATATATAAAGACTTTGGTGCACTATTCACCTCAAATCGGACGAAACTTTATATGGGAGCTATATCGAAATCTCAACCGATTTTCACGAAACTTAATACACACCATTTTAGACTCAATTTAGTACGCTGTGCCAAATTTCGTGCAAATCGAAAGATATATAGGTACATTGGTGCACCATTTACATAAAATCGGGCGAGACTATATATGGGAGCTATATCAAAATCTGAACCGAAACTTAACACACATCACTATAGACTTAATTAAGTACGCTATGCCAATTTTGTTCAAATCGTAAGATATATAAAGACTTTGGTGCACTATTTACCAGAAATCGGACGAAAATATATATGGGAGCTATATCGAAATCTCAACCGATTTTCACAAAACTTAACACACATCACTATAGACTTAATTAAGTAGGCTATGCCAAATTTCGTACAAATCAAAAGATATATAGGGACTTTGTTGCACCATTTACATAAAATCGGACGAAAATATATGTGGGAGCTATATCGAAATCTCAACCGATTTTCACGAAACTTAACACACATAACTATAGACTTAATTAAGTACGCTATGCCAAATTTCGTGCAAATCGAAAGATATATAAAGACTTTGGTGCACTATTTACCAAAAATCGGACGAAACTTTATATGGGAGCTATATCGAAATCTCAACCGATTTTCACGAAACTTAATACACACCATTTTAGACTCAATTTAGTACGCTGTGCCAAATTTCGTGCAAATCGAAAGATATATAGGTACATTGGTGCACCATTTACATAAAATCGGGCGAGACTATATATGGGAGCTATATCTAAATCTGAACCGATTTTCACGAAACTTTGCACACATAATTCTAGACTCAATTCAGTACGCTATGCTAAATTTCGTTGAGATCGAAAGATATATAGGGACTTTGTTGCACCATATACATTATATCGGACGAAAATATATATGGGAGCTATATCAAAATCTGAACCGAAACTTAACACACATCACTATAGACTTAATTCAGAACGCTGTGCCAAATTTCGTGCAAATCGAATGATATATAGGTACTTTGGTGCACCATTTACCTTATATCGGTCGAAAATATATATGGGAGCTATATCTAAATCTGAACTGATTTTCACGAAACTTAGCACACAGTATTCTAGGCTTAATTCAGTATGCTGTGCCAAATTTCGTGCAAATCGAAAGATATATAGGTACATTGGTGCACCATTTACCTTAAATCGGACGAAAATATATATGGAAGCTATATATAAACCTGAACCGATTTTTCCCCAATTTCAATAGGGTTCGTCCTTGGGCCAACTAAATGAGTTGTGCCAAAGTTCATCCAATTCGAATCGTAAATGCGACCTGTACTTTGTTTACAATTTAACATGGACCGACAGACGGACGGACAGACATGCATAAATCGACTTAGAAAGTGATTCTATGCATATTCTCAAAAGGAACCATGTGTCTATCTCGTTTCCTTTTGCCTGTTACAAACATATGCATACCTGTGAAGGTTATAAAAATCCGCGCCTCTGATAGGCCTTAGAAAAAATATTCTTTAAAAATCCGCGCCTCTGATAGGCCTTAGAAAAAATATTCTTTAAAAATCCGCGCCTCTGATAGGCCTTAGAAAAAATATTCTTTAAAAATCCGCGCCTCTGGTAGGCCTTAGAAAAAATATTCTTTAAAAATCCGCGCCTCTGATAGGCCTTAGAAAAAATATTCTTTAAAAATCCGCGCCTCTGATAGGCCTTAGAAAAAATATTCTTTAAAAATCCACGCCTATTTAAGGAAAAATATTCTTTAAAAATCTACCCTTAACCTTGATGCAATTAAAAATACCCCCTTCCTTGGCAAAGTTTACACCGTAATCCCCTTGAAATTCCGCCAACATTGAAACCCCATTTCAATTTAAGATTAGAGACTTGCCCTTTAAAACAAAAAATTAAAAAAGTCGAAGAAAGACCTCCAAAAATTATTTTCCTTTTTGTTGCAGGTATTGATTGGTTTCCGGTTTCCGTGTTGTTTTTTTTTTCTTAACTACCATTTGTTTACTTCTTGTCTGGCCTAATCTTAAATGTCATCTTAAGTCCTGAAATCGTTGGGTTTATTTTTTCTTCTTTTAACAACTTCTCCTTTGGTCAGTTAAAAGCAATTTTCACTTTGAAGTGCAGAAAGTTGGACAAAGAAATTTAAAAAGCCAACCATGTGGATAGTCAGCCATCGGACTAGCCTTTAAATTTAAGTGTTCGCTTTCCGGCTAAGAATTCGTAAATTGAGAACTTACTGCCAAAGAAGAAAAAGGGGATATCTTTAATTTGATAATGGGGCACACACACACACAGTCAGCAATTGGGGATGGTCATTTGACGTAGTTCGTCAAAATTGCAAAAAAAAAAAAAACAATTTTGAGAGAGAAGGGAGAAAGGGGAGAGATTAAAGAGTGTAGGCATTTGGCATTATACAAACATATTTTTTCAAGACCTGAAATAGGCGTGGATTTTAAAGAATTTTTTTTGAGGTCTATAAGGCCTATCAAAGGCGTGGAGTTTTAAAGAATATAATTTCCAAGGCCTAAAATAGGAATACTTTTCTAAGGCCCATCAGAGGCGTGGATTTTTAAAGAATACTTTTCTTAGGGCTATCAGAGGCGTGGATTTTTAAAGAATACTTTTCTAAGGCCTATCAGAGGCGTGGATTTTTAAAGAATACTTTTCTAAGGCCTATCAGAGGCGTGGATTTTTAAAGAATACTTTTCTAAGGCCTATCAGAGGCGTGGATTTTTAAAGAATACTTTTCTAAGGCCTATCAGAGGCGTGGATTTTTAAAGAATACTTTTCTAAGGCCTATCAGAGGCGTGGATTTTTAAAGAATACTTTTCTAAGGCCTATCAGAGGCGTGGATTTTTAAAGAATACTTTTCTAAGGCCTATCAGAGGCGTGGATTTTTAAAGAATACTTTTCTAAGGCCTATCAGAGGCGTGGATTTTTAAAGAATACTTTTCTAAGGCCTATCAGAGGCGTGGATTTTTAAAGAATATTTTTTTCCAAGGCCCAAAATAGGCGTGGATTTTTAAAGAATAATTTCTCCAAGGCCCAAAATAGCCGTGGATTTTTAAAGAATACTTTTCTAAGGCCTATCAGAGGTGTGGATTTTTAAAAATACTTTTCTAAAACCTATCAGAGGCGTGGATTTTTAAAGAATACTTTTCTTAGGCCTATCAGAGGCGTGGATTTTTAAAGAATAAATTTTCCATGGCCCAAAATAGGCGTGAATTTTTAAGGAATAAATTTTCCAAGGCCCAAAATAGGCGTGGAGTTTTAAAGAATAATTTCTCCAAGGCCCTATAATAGGCGTGGATTTTTAAGGAACAAATTTCCAAGGCCCAAAATAGGCGTGGATTTTTAAGTAACAAATTTTCAAGGCCCAAAATAGGCGTGGATTTTTAAGGAACAAATTTCCAAGGCCCAAAATAGGCGTGGATTTTTAAGGAACAAATTTCCAAGGCCCAAAATAGGCGTGGATTTTTAAGTAACAAATTTTCAAGGCCCAAAATAGGCGTGGATTTTTAAGGAACAAATTTCCAAGGCCCAAAAAAACCCTTTACAATTTTCCAAATTTCCAAGGCCCAAAAAAACCCTTTACAATTTTCCAAATTTCCAAGGCCCCAAAAACCCTTTACAATTTTCCGAATTTCCATCTTTCCCTTTCGATTTCCCCTATTGGTCTCATTTTTCATTTTAATTGAAATTGTCCAAGCTTTAATTAAAACTGTCATCATCATCATCGGTATTATCATCACCAGCATCCATATTGTGTCCCCACAGTCGGAGTGAGCATTGGGGGGGCTAAGGCTGTTCGCCTATGCGATATCACGAAATTAAATAATGAAATTTAATTTCTAAACATTTTTTATTCGAATTTTGTCGTCCACTTTGTACCCTGAATGTGTGTGTAGATTTTATTTAAATCAAATTTGTGTGCATGGGGGCTATTGGAACTATTCCAATTAAAAGCTTCGGCTTCTGTGTGTGATGAGCGGACAATGGACTATGAGAAGAGACTTCCATGGGTGCATAGTTTGAGAGGAAGGGAGGGTCGGAGTTTTTTTTCGAAAATAATATAATTATAGCAGGATATCTCCACAAACCAAAAGCCCGAAAACAATTTTAAGGTCTGTTAATATTCCCCATATTTGATCTCAGGATCTCCCTGTCCTTTTTGTATATTTTTGGCTGGTGAAGTAACCTAAAAAAACTTAAGAGATTCCTCTTGCAAAAATCTTTAATAAAAAGGTATTGGCGAACCCCATTTTCTCCTCTCTCTCGCCATAAAAAACTTCAAGCCGCAACATAAGGACAAACATCACAAACGGCGGCCAACAAGTTTCAGTAGACATATTGTCTGGCATCTAACAGTTATGATAGGGATTACCAATGTTATCAGCAGTGGTAACAGGCAGGCACATGCATGCAAGCATACGAAATGAAATACACTGAGAAAAATTTTGTATAAAAATTGAGAAAAAAAAATGGTTATAAGATATCAAACAAATCTAAAGACATTTACAAATTAATTGGGCGCCACTTTCAAAAATGGTATAAAAAATGAATTTTCACTTTTCAATAAATTTTTCCCAGTGTACCCCCATGATTCGGCCCATTTCATCTGACACACATTCATGCCAATATGCATTATTTGTTCAACTTCCACAGCAACAACAACAACACCATCAGGAACTACAAACATCCCGAACATATGCACATTTGTCATGTATTCCGAAACATACGTTTTATAAAAAAACCTAATGCTTTGTCGTCGTCGGTTTTTTTCCTCCAACCGAGCTAAAACCGCATGAAGTGCAAGGTGGCCAGCCATACAGTCTGTCTGTCTATCTGACTGCCCGTCTGGCCTAAATAGCATTGCGTGACTGCACAGCTTCAGTTAGGACTGTAACATTTGCAGGCAGACAGGCAGCAATGAATTGATATTAACAGCAGGTCTTAAGTGGGTCTGATAGCATTAATGCGGCTAATATCCGGTAGTTTTTTGTATTTGACTTTGTTACAAAAATATTAACACCTTGATATTAACAAAAGGGATAAATGGGACACTGCAAAAAATTTCACACTTAAAGAAGATTTTCTGAAGGACTTCTAGGCCAACAGGTGAGGATTTTAAAAGAAGATTTCCAAGAGGTCTTCTAGGCCAATAGATGGGGATTTTTAGAGAAGATTCCCAAAAGTACTTCTAGGCCAACAGTCGTGGATTTTTAAATAAGATTTTCTGAAGGGTATCTGGGCTAACCGGCATGGAATTTTAAAGAATATTTCCAGAAGGGTTCAGAGACCAAAAGGCGTGGATTTTTAAAGAATATTTTCTGAAGGATATCTAGGCTAACAGGCGTGGAATTTTAAAGAATATTTTCTGAAGGGTTCAAAGACCAAAAGGTGTGGACTTTAAAGAATATTTTCTGAAGGGCCAACAAAACAGCAATAAAATATAATATTCTTGAAAAATCCACGCTTTTGATCTGCTGGTCCTCTATAAAATATTCTTGAAAAATCCACGCTTTTGATCTGCTGGTCCTCCATAAAATATTCTTGAAAAATCCACGCCTTTTGTTCTGCTGGTCCTCCATAAAATATTCTTTTCCTGATCCTTCAGGAAATATTCTTTAAAAACCCATGCCTTTTGGTGTGCTGATCCTTCAGGAAATATTCTTTAAAAATCCACGCCTTTTGATCTGCTGATCCTTTAGGAAATATTCTTTAAAAATCCACGCCTTTTGATCTGCTGATCCTTTAGGAAATATTCTTGAAAAATCCACGACTTTTGGTCTGCTGATCCTTCAGAAAATATTCTTTAAAAATCCACGCCTTTTGGTCTGCTGATCCTTCAGGAAATAATCTTTAAAAATCCACGCCTTTTGATCTGCTGATCCTTTAGGAAATATTCTTTAAAAATCCACGCCTTTTGATCTGCTGATCCTTTAGGAAATATTCTTTAAAAATCCACGCCTATTGGCCTAGAAGTCCTTGTGGAAATCTTCTTTAAAAATCCACGCCTATTGGCCTAGGAGTCCTTGTGGAAATCTCCTTAAAAAATCCACGCCTATTGGCCTAGGAGTCCTTGTGGAAATCTCCTTAAAAAATCCACGCCTATTGGCCTAGAAGTCCTTGTGGAAATCTTCTTTAAAAATCCAAGCCTATTGGCCTAGAAGTCCAGGTGGAAATCTTCTTTAAAAATCCACGCCTATTGGCCTAGAAGTCCTTGTGAAAATCTTCTTTAAAAATCCACGCCTATTGGCCTATAAGTCCTTCTTGAAATCTACTTTAAAAATCCACGCCTATTGGCCTAGAAGTCCTTTTTGAAATCTTCTTTAAAAATCCACGCCTATTGGCCTAGAAGTCCGTCTTGAAATCTTCTTTAAAAATCCACGCCTATTGGCCTAGAAGTCCTTGTGAAAATCTTCTTTAAAAATCCACGCCTATTGGCCTAGAAGTCCTTGTGAAAATCTTCTTTAAAAATCCACGCCTATTGGCCTAGAAGTCATTTTCGGAATCTTCTTTAAAAATCCACGCCTATTGGCCTAGAAGTCATTTTCGAAATCTTCTTTAAAAATCCACGCCTATTGGCCTAGAAGTCCTTGAGGAAATCTTCTTTAAAAATCCACGCCTATTGGCCTAGAAGTCATTTTCGGAATCTTCTTTAAAAATCCACGCCTATTGGCCTAGAAGTCATTTTCGGAATCTTCTTTAAAAATCCACGCCTATTGGCCTAGAAGTCCTTTGGGAAATATTCTTTAAAAATCCACGCCTATTGGCCTAGAAGTCATTTTCGGAATCTTCTTTAAAAATCCACGCCTATTGGCCTAGAAGTCCTTTTCGAAATCTCCTTTAAAAATCCACGCCTATTGGCCTAGAAGTCATTTTCGGAATCTTCTTTAAAAATCCACGCCTATTGGCCTAGAAGTCCTTTGGGAAATATTCTTTAAAAATCCACGCCTATTGGCCTAGAAGTCCTTGTGAAAATCTTCTTTAAAAATCCACGCCTATTGGCCTAGAAGTCCTTGTGAAAATCTTCTTTAAAAATCCACGCCTATTGGCCTAGAAGTCCTTGTGAAAATCTTCTTTAAAAATCCACGCCTATTGGCCTAGAAGTCCTTGTGAAAATCTTCTTTAAAAATCCACGCCTATTGGCCTAGAAGTCCTTGTGAAAATCTTCTTTAAAAATCCACGCCTATTGGCCTAGAAGTCCTTGTGAAAATCTTCTTTAAAAATCCACGCCTATTGGCCTAGAAGTCCTTGTGAAAATCTTCTTTAAAAATCCACGCCTATTGGCCTAGAAGTCCTTGTGAAAATCTTCTTTAAAAATCCACGCCTTTTGGTCTAGAAGTCCTTGTGAAAATCTTCTTTAAAAATCCACGCCTATTGGCCTAGAAGTCCTTGTGAAAATCTTCTTTAAAAATCCACGCCTATTGGCCTAGAAGTCCTTGTGAAAATCTTCTTTAAAAATCCACGCCTATTGGCCTAGAAGTCCTTGTGGAAATCTTCTTTAAAAATCCACGCCAGTTGACCCTAGAAGCCCTTCTTGAAATCTGCTTTAAAAATCCACGCCTATTGGCCTAGAAGTGCTTGAGGAAATCTTCTTTAAAAATCCACGCCTATAGGCCTAGAAGTGCTTGAGGAAATCTTCTTTAAAAATCCACGCCTATTGGCCTAGAAGTCCTTGTGGAAATCTTCTTTAAAAATCCACGCCAGTTGACCCTAGAAGCCCTTCTTGAAATCTTCTTTAAAAATCCACGCCTTTTGGCCTTTGAATCCTTGTGGAAATCTTCTTTAAAAATCCACGCCTTTTGGTCTTTGAATCCTTGTGAAAATCTTCTTTAAAAATCCACGCCTATTGGCCTAGAAGACCTTGTGGAAATCTTCTTTAAAAATCCACGCCTATTGGCCTAGAAGTCCTTGTAGAAATCTTTTCCTTTAGAACATATTCTCTAATCCTTTGGGTCCAGTTTTGTATTCAAATTACCCTCCTTCTACTTACCTTTATTTGTATCTCCCCTCTCGAGGAGCCTTGCTGTGATGAGTTAACGTTTGAAATGCCGCTTTCATTAGCCATGCCATTGTATCTTCTCCTCTCTCTATCCCTCTCGCTCTTTGTGGCCACTTCAGTTGCTAATCGTGGTACCAGTCTTTGGGTGGCCGCGCTTCAACATAGTTTTGTGGACTTTAATTAATGGTGACAAGTGGCAAAGTGCACCAAAAAACTGCAAAGAAAAAAGAGAGAATGGAAGAATAAAAAATTAGTCGAAAAAACGAAAAAAAATCGAAATAGAAATGCCATTTAGGAAAATTTGAGGTTTGATACATGACTTTAAGAGGAGAGGGGGTTAGAGTTAGAAGGGTGGGTTGGGGTGGGGGAATGAAATGAGGCAATAAGGTGTGAATGGCAAATAAAATGTTAACACCAGATAAAATGCGGCATTGATGTAATGCCATATCATCATTTAATGCCATGACACAATTTCCCGGCGATTTTTTCTCATCTTCTTCTCCCTTCGTGAGTTTTTTCCGTCTCCCCTCGTGAATTTTTTGGTGTTGTTCCAGAACACTAAGAACCATACACAGAGTGTTAAGTCATAGAAACTTTTTTTCGGTAATGAGGCAAACGTGCAATACTTGATAGTTTTGTGGGTGTTCCACAAAAGGGAGAATGAGGGGCCGAAGGAGGCAAAAGAGCAAGGAGGATTGTTGTAGACTTTCTGTCCTAATTTTGATGTCCTGAACAGGACTATTTTCTAGTTTTTCTCTTCGTTTCGCTTCGAGGTTTTTGTTTTTTTTTTCTTTTGCCGTTCCAGCTCCTTATCTCCACCACAATAACACTGTTGATCTGCCATTAGCCATAATGTGTTGTTGTAGTGTGGTGTAGCTCTCGTTGGCCAATTGTTTTGTGGCCACGTAATTTTTGCCATCATTATCCTGCAAAGCTATTGTGATGTCTCCCATTTACTGGCTATTTTCATGGTAGGCCATGCTATACGTAATGCGTCGATAATGCCAGTAATGCTGTTGCTGCTGCTGATGAAGCAGCCATTGTTACCGGTGATAAGAGTTTCACAATTGTTGCACGTGGTATTTTTTGGTGTGCTAATGAAAGCCATTCGGCAATTGCTTTGTGGACAAAACAAGACCAAAAATGCAGTTTCATGAGACAATATTTAGTTGTTTGGTCATGGCAAAAATTATGGTTAATGAATAATCGTAGCAAGGATGTTGAGGAGGACATTTTGATATAAATTAAGGAGAATAGGATTTGAGAGATTTGCAAAAAAATAAAGAGGCAAAAAAATAGAGAGGAAAAATAAAGATAAGACCAGGAAACGGGGACCGAAAAGACTCCTTCAGGAAGTCGACTGAGGGTTAACCTTTTAGACAAAAAAAATTCCTCACATTTATATCAGTAAGTCCCAATTTAGATTAGGCGAGTTTACTTGCGGCAAGTCTTTGTTTGTCGGAGAGGGAGCAAGGGGAATAGAAATGAAAAAAATTGCTCGTACCGACAATTTTCTGGCAATTCGTTTTGTGTATTTCGTGTTTGTTGACACTTTATATATATTTAAATGTAAAAAAAACAACAAATAAAAAAATATTTTGGAAACCGAATTGTTCAAAAGAGAACGATAAAAATTGACACAAGTAAACTCGCCTAATATAAATCAGGACTAATAGTGCTAAAGACACCATATAAATAAAATGTAATTATTTCGAGAAATCATAATCCGAATATTTTCAACAAATTGAATTTTGAATGTTGAATGTAAAAAATGGAATTGACAATTGAAACCGACCGGGTTAACGAAATCCGGTACAATGTAAATGTACTATAAACTGAGCCGAAGGTCCTTCAGAGATGAACAGAAGTGTGACTTCTAAAAATAATTAAAATTTCCCTATTGTTGACCCTTCTAAAGGATTTTTTAAATAGTCGAACTTTTGTTACTTTTGAGATCCTTAAAATAATTCACATTATTGGTCCCTCTAATTATCCCATTATAACCTTCATTATTGGTCCTATTAAAAATCTTTATAAATTCTCCTTTTTTGGTCCATCTAAAGATCAATAAGTAATAAACTTCCATATCAGTCTGAAGTCATTAAACCATCTCGGTATTGTTCCCTATAGAAACCCTAAAAGAATCTCCTTTGCTGATTCAGCTATCAGCCATTTAAGAATCCCAGTTATTGGCCTTCTGCAGAGGGACCTTCTGACCCTTCTAAATATCCTTAAAGAATCCAGGTAATTTGTCCTTCTTAATTTTCCTAAAGAATGCACTTTTTGATTTTTTTAAAGTTTCATAAAAGTTTGGCATTTTTTGCCTTCTGAGGGATCTCAAAGGATGTCCATTGGTAGCCACATATTCACCCTTTATAGCTTTAAGGAATTTCCATTATTAGTCCTTCTAATGACACATAAAGCAACACAGATACTTTACCCTTTAAAAAAAATCTTTAAAGAATTCCCATTGTTAATTCTCCTAAAGGTGCTTGCAGAATGTCCATCTAAAGATCCTTAAAAAAATCATACATTGTAAAATCATCAACAAAATTATCATTGCCAGTTCTTCTAAAAATATTTAACGAAGCCCTATTGTCGTTTATAAAGATACTTAAAAAATTCTCGTTGCTAGGTCTTCAAAAAATCCTTACAGAGATCTAAAAATACCAGACGGTAATAGATGACCAGAAGGGCCTTCAAGTGGTCCTAAGGAGTACACATTGTGAACATCCCTTTCAAAAAATTTTAAAGTCCTTATAGACCTCTAAAGAATCCGTGTTGGTTCTTTTGAACCTTCTAATGATCTTAAAAGACTCCCCACATCTAAAGGATTCCAAAGTTCTCAGTTGTGACCACTCCAAAGTTAAATTTTTCTTCACAAGGTCCCCAAAAATTATCATTGTTGGTTTTTCAAAAAATCTTTAATGAATCCAGGTTGTTGGTTGTTCTATAGATCCTTAAAGAATCCTCATTGTTAATTCTTCTAAAACACCTTAAAAAATTCTAAAGAGATGCATGGTAATAGAACATTGTAATATTGTCGATGTTCTAAATATACCTAAAGAACCCAAGGTAATTGTCCTTTTGAAGTACCTAGTCTTTTGAATTCTAAAGGCGCTTAAAGAATACCCATACCAAATCCATAAAAAATCCCCGTCGTTGGCACTTCGGAAATTCTTAAAGAATTACCATTTTTCCCTCCCTCTAAACCTTCTGGAAATATTGTTTAAAAGTCCACGCCTTTTGGCCCTCTAAACCTTCTGGAAATATTCTTTAAAAATCCACGCTCTTTAGGAAATATTTTTTTTGAAATCCACGCCTTTTGGTCTACAGGCCCTTCTAGAAATATTTTTTTTTAAAAATCCGCACCTTTTGGCCTACCGGCCCTTCTAGAAATATTTTTTTAAAAATCCGCACCTTTTGGCCTACAGGCCTTTTGGTCTTTAAATTCTTCTGGAAATATTCTTTAAAAATCCATGCCTTTAGTCCTTCAGGATATATTCTTTCAAAATCCACGCCTTTGGTCCCTCTGGAAATATTCTTTAAAAATCGACGCCTGATGGACTACGGGTCCATCAGAAAATATTCTTTAAAAATCGATGCCTGATGGACTGCAGGTTCTTCCAAAAATCCACGCTTGTTGGCCTACAGATGCTTCCGAAAATATTCTTTAAAATTCATGCTTTTTAACCTACAGATCCCTTCCGAAAATCCACGCTTGTTGGTCTACAGATCCTGTTGACCTACAGATCGTTTCTAAAATATTGGTATCGAAGTCCTTTAGCCTAGAAGTCCTGTGAAATTTTCATTAGAAATTCACGTCAGTTAGCGTCAGAAAAATATTCTTTAAGGGAACCCCCCCCATTCTCAATTTTATTTTTTCAAGATTTTCAATGGGCTGGTAAATCAATACCAATGCTTGTTAAGGTTTGTAACTTTGCACATATATAATTGAAGATTTAAAAGAGAAAAAAATAATTTACAAAAAAATTTTGTTATTGTTTTGTTGTTGTTTTTTGTAATTAAAGAAAAGTCCTTATTTTTGATGGCGGGCATGATAACTCCTCACTGGAACATCGGAATCCGAAAATTCCAACGGTGTTAGAAAGAGTACATGTCTGGCTCTCGTATGAACTAGGAACTAAAATTAACAAAATGGTGGACCTTTGAAAAAATATTTTTGAAAAATCGCCGATTTTTTACCAAAAACCAAGTTAAAAAATAAGGAAGATCTTCACCGATTGGCTTTATCCTAGTTCATACGAGAGCTATACACTCCCAGAGAAACGTTGCAAAATTTGGAACCGATTGGGTTATTAGTTTTTGAGTTATCGTGCCCGCCATTCGCAAAAAAATGTTTAGAGAAAAACGCGTTTAAAGTTTGAGTAGCCCTTCAGCCGTCACTTGATGCTGACATAATAAATCGGCTATATCTTCAAGAGTTCTTGAGATTTTCACTTGAAATTTTGTAGAGACATTCTTTAATCAGTGTAGATTCGAACTATATCGGCAAAAATTTTGACCCCGAGAATGGGGGGGGTCCCCTTAAAAATCCTCGTCTGTTGTCAATAGAAAATGTTGTCTATAAATCCACGCCTTTTGGCCTACAAGTTTTTGAGGAAATGTGCTTTAATACTTCAGGCTTAATGGCGACTTAAAAAAAACAATAGTCCTTTAAAATACATGCCTAATGTAAATCTCCTAAAAATTATTTTTAAAAATGCATGACTTATTTTTTAAATCCACGCCTATCATTTCTTAAACCATTTCTTAAAAATCCCCGACTATTGTAGACTTCCAAAAAGTTTTTTTTTTTAAATCCACGGCTATTCCACGCCTAATGCATACCTTTAAAAAATTATTTTTTTTTTTAAATCAACACCTATTGTAGCCAGGCCTACTGTAGTCCCTGAAAAAAATATTCTTTAAAAATCCACGCCTATTGCATTCCTCTATAAAATTATTCGGGCCTATATGTACTTGGAAAAAATAGAGGTTGACTGTAAATTCTTGAGAGTGAGATCCCAACCATTTGTGCCATGTCATGTCATGTACCTTATTCGTTCATTGTAGAATAATTGCCCTGTAATCGTTCGGCCATTCCAATTGACATGTGGAAAACCTATTCATAATTCCTAAACACAATAGGCAAAAAAAAAAAAAAAATATTGCGTGCAATGCCAGTGCGAAGATCCAATTAAAAATAGAAACGAACAAAAGCTCATCAAAGCCCTGGAACTTTGTCAACAACTTACAGACACAACACAGAGAGAGACCTATTATTAAAATGCCATTAATTTGCATATTCAGGCAGGGATCCGATGCAATGCAATGCGATGCGGTGCACTCTTTTGTTAGACAATTAATTAATTTGACATAAATAGTTGCTGTAAATGGCTGACATGCCATGGCAGTTAGTCCGTCCGTCCATCAGTCAGTCAGTCATTCATTCATTGGATGCAATATCATGCATCGGATATATGGTCGGCTAACAATCCGCCGCTCACCAGCCAATTGCAATTGAGCTTTTGAAAAAAAATTAAAAAAAAACTATTGTCTGCCACAATTACAAAGTAAAAACCAATTAAAAAATTATTTTTTCTCCACAATAATTATAGGCAATCTTGGAGAGGAGGACGATAGAGGAGCAGAGGCCTAGGAGAAAAAAATAATGGCGAAGCAATTTTTTCCCCATTTTAAATATTGAAACCAATTAAATGGGTAGTTACCGTAATGCCAAGTAGTTTTGTTGCCTGAACAAAATGAAAAAAAATTGTAACGTTTGAATGTTGACATCCAAAACCACAGACTAAAGACCCTTAATTAAAATTTGCATGTCAACTTAAATAGAAGTTTACCGGAGCTCACCATTATCCATCTATTGTTCACAACAACTTTGTTTTCTCAGAAACTCTGGCCATTTTGGATGGTCGTCATACCTCAGTTGCCAGCAATGCCCAACGACAGTCACTCACCCAAACAGTCATTCAGATAGTCCCTGTGACATTTTTCTTGTTATGCCATGGTTTCTTCATTATGTTGCTGAGGCTAATTTGAAGATAGAAAAGTTTTCTGAAGTGCAACACACTATGAATTAACACACAAACAACACCACTTAACGAGGCTTGCAGGGAAAACTAGATGAAATGCAAAATGGACTAAGTCGATTTTTACACACACATACACACACGCACACACACAAAATTGAAGAATAGTTCGAATAGTCAAGGCTTAGGAGAAGTTGGTGAAGCACTTGATCCGGCACCTATATTGGCTCAACATAATCCATGCCTTTATTTTTATTCTATCTCGCTTTCTCTCACTCTTCATTACGAAAACTTCAGAACCTAATTTTCATTTTTAAATTATTTTTCCAAACTACAAAACCCACGAGCTTTCCGAGCTACGTCAGAAAAAAAAACAGTTGACACAGAATTTAAATTGGTTGGAAAATGCATCACCAAAAAAAAAAAGCTGCTGGCCATGAATGACAGTTTTAACCCAGTTTTGTTAACAACATTTAGTGGCTCTCTTTTTTTTTGGTATAGACAACAACAGCAACAATTAACATTTTAACATGGCTACATAATGAATGAAATTAGTTTTTATTTGCATAATAAAATTACAGACAAAAAAGTGTAGCATACTTCTCGGCCATAAAATTAAATAATGTGCAGTGCATACTTTTGGGTAAAACATCAAGAAAATGGGATATAAACTCGAATTTATAAGGAATATCTTCTGAAGAACCTAGAGGCCAATAGACGTGGATTTTAAAAGAAAATTTTCATCAAGGACTTCTAGGCCAGCAGTCGTGGATTTTTAAACAATATTTCCTGAAGGACTTAGCCTAGAAGTGGCGTGGACTGTTAAAGAAGATTTTCTGAAGGACCTGTAGGCCAACAGGCGTGGATTTTTGAAGAATATTTCCAGAAGGATTCAAGGACCAAAAAGCGTGGATTTTTAAAGAATGTTTTCTGAAGGACCTGTAGACCAACAGGCGTGGATTTTTAAAGAATATTTTCAGAAGGATTCAAGGACCAAAAAGCGTGGATTTTTCAAGAATATTTTCTGAAGGACCTAAAGGCCAACATGCGTGGATTTTTAAAGAATATTTTCTGAAGGACTTCTAGGCCAACAGGCGTGAATTTTTAAAGAATATTTCCAGAAGGACTTCTAGGCCAACAGGCGTGAAT
>NW_026878444.1:0-23843 GCF_032173495.1 Musca vetustissima | reverse complement strand
TTTGAGTTGGGCACTTCTTCGTCAAGGTTGAAATGGGAAAATGTTTTGTTATGCACTTGGTGTTCTAAGAGAGACTTCTAGTAGTGATGTTCTAGAATTTTGCGAAGAGAATGTTATAAAATATTGAGAACCATAGAGAACCATCATAGACAAATGAATGTATAGTAGGGGCATAGACAAATGAAGGAATAGACACCAAAATGCTCTCACCAGCGCTCTCTCAAATTGAGTTAGCTAACAGGTATTTTCCGTTTTTAATCGAATTTATAATATTTTAAAGGCGGAAGACAATAAATATACTAAGATTTTTGTAAAATCTATAACATAGGATAACTATATTACATAATATCTTCATACTTTTGCCACAAATTGGCTTTGAGTTTTGGTTTGAGTCACTTCACTAGCACTTTCTTGAGCACTTTGGTGTCTATACATTCATTAGTCTATGGTAGGGGTGTGCAAAAGAAACTGCTCGGAGAGTAAATGAAAAACCGCCATCATAGACAAATGAATGTATAGACACCAAAGTACTCAAGAAAGTGCTAGTTAAGTGACTCAAATCAAAAAACTCAAAGCCAATTTGTAGCAAAAGTATCAACATTTTATGTGATATATTTATCCTGTGTTATAGATTTTGCAAAAAACTAACTATATTTCTTGTCTTCCAACTTAAAAAGTTTATAAATTCGATTTAAAAAGGAAAATACCAGTTAGCTAACTTAATTTGAGAGAGCGCTGGTGAGAGCATTTTGGTGTCTATTCCTTCATTAGTCTATGCCGCCATATGAAATGACCATAGACGGATACATAGACAAATGAAAGCATAGACACCAAAATGCTCTCACCATCGCTCTCTCAAATTGAGTTAGCTAACAGGTATTTTCCTTTTTAAATCGAATTTATAAAGTTTTTACGGTGGAAGGCAATATATATAGTTAGATTTTTGCACAATCTATAACACAATATAAATATATTTTATAAAATATTGATACTTTAGCTACAAATTGGCTTTGAGTTTTATGGTTTGAGTCACTTCACTAGCACTTTCCTGAGTACTTTGGTGTCTATACATTCGTTTGTCTATGGACCATAGACAAATGAAGGAATAGACACCAAAATGCTCGCACCAGCGCTCTCTCAAATTGAGTATTTTCCTTTTTAAATCGAATTTATAAACTTTTTAAGGTGGAAGACAAGAAATATAATTAGTTTTTTGCAAAATCTATAACACAGGATAAATATATCACATAAAATATTGATACTTTTGCTACAAATTGGCTTTGAGTTTTTTGATTTGAGTCACTTAACTAGCACTTTCTTGAGTACTTTGGTGTCTATACATTCATTTGTCTATGAAATGACTTAATGAATGAGAACGCACAGAACGACCTTAGTGATCCATGTAAACTAGGGCAACAGTTCCTATGCTTGCACATCACCAATGTCTAGACAAAGTACTCAGGAAAGTGCTATTGAAGTGACTCAAACCAAACCAGTAAAGAAAGTAGTAAAGTCTGACGGGGCCGACTATATTATACCATCCACCACTTTGGGTATATTCAACAGATGAATCCGAACAGACATCGCATTTTTGAAGGACCAGTAAAATGAAATTGGATCCATAAACAATGTCATTCTGCAATCTATATAAATGTTTCATTTTGCCAGATATATAGTTGCTTCTTACAATGGTTTCCTACAAAACTTGACAAACTTAAGTACGTCGTGCAAAATTGTATGCCAATCTGACCTACTTGGGTAGATATTCAGGAAACTTAACACTCATTCTAAACCTGATTCAGTAAACTATGCCAAATTTCGTGCAAACCGAAACATATATAGGGACTTTGGTACACCATTTACCTTAAATCGGACGAAAATATATATGGGAGCTACATCTAAACCTGAACCGATTTTCACAGAATCTAAAACACAACGTTCTAGACTCAATTCAGTACGCTAAGCCAAATTTCGTGCAAATAAAAGGATATATAGGGACTTTGGTGCACCATTTACATAAAAACGGACGAAAATATATATGGGGGCTATATCTAAATCTGAACCGATTTTCACGAAACTTAACACACATCATTCTAGACCTAATTCAGTACACTATCCCAAATTTCGTGCAAATCGAAAGATATATAGGGACTTTGGTACACAATTTTCATTAAATCGGACGAAAATATATATGGGAGCTATATCTAAATCTGAACCGATTTTCACGAAACTAACACACATATTTCATGACATAATTCAGTACCCTATTAAACATTTCGAGCAAATTGAAAGATATATAGGGACTTTTGTTTACCATTTACATTAAATCGGACGAAAATATATATGGGAGCTATATCTAAATCTGAACCGATTTTCACGAAACCTAACACACATCATTTTAGACATAAATCATTAAGCTGTGGGAAATTTCGTGCAAATCGAAAGATATATAGGAACTTTGGTGCACCATTTACCTTAAATCGGAGGAAAATATATATAGGAGCTATATCTTAATCTGTCCCGAATTTTTCGAAACTTGACACACATCATTCAATACTCTATTCAGTACCCTATGCCAAATTGCGTGCAAATCGAAAGATGTATGGGACTTTTCTATACCATTTACCTTAAACCGGACAAAAATATATGGGAGCTATATGTAAATCTGATACGATTTTCAGGAAACTTAACACACATCATTCTAGACATAAATCATTAAGCTGTGGCAAATTTTGTGCAAATCGAAAGATATATAGAGACTTTGGTGCACCGTTTACATAAAATCGGACGAAAATATATATGGGAGATATAATAGGGTTCATCCTTGGGCCAAATAAGTGGCCTATGCCAAATTTCATCCAATTCGGATCATAAATGCGACCTGTACTTTGTTTACAATTTAACATGGACAGACGGACGGACATGCTTAAATCGACTTAGAAAGTGATTCTATGCATATTCTCAAAAGGAGCCATATGTTTATCTCGTTTCCTTTTGCCTGTATCAAACATATGCACAAAGACTTAAGGGGACCCCCCCATTCTCGGGGTCAAAATTTTTGTTGATATAATTCGAATCTACACTAACTGAAGAATGTCCCAACAAAATTTCAAGTAAAAATCTCAAGAACTATTGAAAATATAGCCGATTTATTGTGTCATCATAAAGTGACGGCTAAAGGGCTTCTCAAACTTTAAACGCGTTTTTCTCTTTTGCGAATGGCGGGCACGATAACTCAAAAACTAATAACCCAATCGATTCCAAATTTTTACACGTTTCTCTGTGAGTGTATAGCTATCGTATGAACTAGTATAAAGCCAATCGATGAAGATTTTCCTTATTTTTTAACTTGGTTTTTGGGCAAAAATCGGCGATTTTCCAAAAATATTTTTTCAAAGGTCCGCCATTTTGTTAATTTTAGAGCGAAGTCAATAATCCTAGTTCAAGCGAGAGCCAGACATGTACTCTTTCTAACACCGTTGGAATTTTCGGGTTCCGATGTTCCAGTGAGGAGTCATCATGCCCGCCATCAAAAATAAGGACCTTTCTTTAATTACAAAAAAACAACAAAAAATTTTTGTTAATTTTTTTTCTTCTCTTTTAAATCTTCAAATATATATGTGCAAAGTTACAAACCTTAACAAGCATTGGTATTGATTTACCAGCCCATTGAAAAGCTTGAAAAATTGTAATCGAAAATGGGTGGGGTTCCTTTAACACACATCACTCTAGACTTTATTCAGTACGCTATGCCAAATTTCGTGCAAATCGAAAGATATGAAGGGACTTTGGTGCACCATTTACCTTAAACCGGACAAAAATATATGGAAGCTATATCTAATTTAACACACATCATTCTATACATAAATCATTAAGCTGTGGTAAATTTCGTGCAAATCGAAAGATATATAGGGACTTTGGTGCACCGTTTACATAAAATCGGACGAAAATATATATGGGAGCTATAATAGGGTTCATCCTTGGGCCAAATAAGTGACCTATGCCAAATTTCATCCAATTAGGATCATAAATGCGACCTGTACATTGTTTACAATTTAACATGGACAGACGGACGGACATGCTTAAGTCGACTTAGAAAGTGATTTTATGCATATTCTCAAAAGGAGCCATATGTTTATCTCGTTTCCTTCTGCCTGTATCAAACATATGCACAAAGACATAATACCCTGTACCACAGTGTAGTGAAGGGTATAAAAACTCAATCCCAATTTGTATTAAAGATTTTTCAAAAATCTAACTATATTTATTGCCTTCCAACTTAGTTCGAGAGAGTGTTGGCGACAGCATTTTGGTGTCTATTCCTTCATTAGTCTATGCCTCAACGGAATGCTCCTCACATTCCCCTATTTTCCTGGCCATATCTTATTTATCAGAATTTATTTAGAGAGATCATCGTTAAGTCTCGTTCTCTTCTCTTTGCACATATAATCCGGAATTCAACATACTTAATTTCCCCTTACGGGCCTTGTTTATCATTCGATTCTTAACAAAACAAAAGACTTTACTTTTTAATTATTCCCTCATGGGTGCATCCAGAGAAAATGTCCATGACCATTTCCAGTGCATACTCTTAAAAATCAAAGTAAACCAATGGAATATCTTCCTTCATTCCAAAATTCCTTCGTTAAGTCCCTGATATTCCTCATCATAACAGTAAGAGAGGGTTTTGGAAATGGTCACTCATTTAGTTCTTTTGTCGCGTTCATCAGGTGAAGACGTCCGTAATAGTGATCGGTTTATGTTTTTGGCCAAATTATTAAAAAAAAAATAAATAATTATAATAATGTGTTTTATAATAATTGGAAAAGTTGAATTCAACACAAAATAGCTCAAATTTCGATCATATCGTGTGTGTAATAAAATATTCTGCAATATCCCATTTCTTCATCTATTGCAAAAATGTTTTCTAATTAGATTCAGCGTTAGTGTTCATGTGTGTGTGTGTTTGTATCAGCTTGATTATATTGTTTGTTCGATATTTGATCGGTACGCGTCTGGCTACAAAAAATATGTATCCTTTGCAACAAAAAATCCGTGTCCGCGCGAAAAAAGGGTAAAAGCTACGTTTATTTGCCGTTTAATGAGTGTTTAATATTTGTGTTATTGATTTTGTGTGCATCCGATTTAGACTTACTACAAAAGCTAATATAGATAAATCAGTGTCTTTTTCTTTTCTAAAGTTTTCCTCAGTTTAGTTTGGTTGTCAACCATAAAAGGTAGTTTCATTTTCGCAATTGTAGATAAAGCCAAAATTCTGTAGTCTAGCAATTTTATTCGAAATTCAGTGCCATAAAATAGTGTTTCAATCGCGAAAATTAAAAGAAATATATGTGTTAAAAATAACTTCGAATATCTAGCGAACGGATTAACCCAACAAATTTAACTTTAGCAGCGCAATAGGAGTTTGAGAAGGTAAGTGTTTTCAAGTTGTCTAACTACATTTCTATTGCCTGCCCTCTATTGTATGTTATTACTATTCACAAATATAATACAGGGTTTGTAACTTAGCTGAATTGGTTGCTATAACGAACAGAGGTGAATTGACTCTCACAGATCGCATGATTAATGATAATTTCTTATATTAATTAGTATAGCGATTTTAGTTTCTGTACCTAAATAAAATTCTATATAAGTAGACCCGCAAGACGTTGAATCCATTTCCTCCGTTTTTGCATCTAAAGTAAAAATCTAAGCGAATAATTCAAAGATAAAAATCGATGTTTTATTGAAGAAGCCGGCATATTTTTGCAGTATGTGATGAATGATCGAACCTTTATTATATCAAATCGATTGCTTGAGTAGTAAAAAATAACATCTATCACAAAATATATAAAAGTCACAACAGAACGAACGTGGATAAATGATTATGTTGGCCAGTAAAAATTTATAACACACAACTACGATTCTGTTGTTAAACTCTGAAGCCCTAAAATCTAATGAACATGACAATATGTTTTTAAAATAGTTATTTTCTGAGAAGAATATTGTCCACGTAATATATTTTACCCTGTAGAAGAGAAAACAATTACAGTTTGATACATTTTTGAGATCTTGAGTTCAACATCAAAAATGTTATTTTCGTCCTATTTTATGTAAATGGTGCGCGCAAAATCCCTATATATCATTCGATGTGTACGAAATGTATACAATTTACCGAAATTAATATAAAACCAGTGAGCGGAGCAGTATAATATTAACTAAATATTAACCGATCTTTTCAAAAAACAATAGGGGTCTTCATTGGACAGAACCCATCCTACATGCAAAATTTCGTGAAGATTGGTCCATAAGTGTGGCCTGTATCGTGTTTACAAATTATAATGGACAGACGGACGGACGGATATACTTAATGGTGGGTCTAGGACCAATATTTCGCGGCGTTACAAATTCTTGGGGCTGTACAATGCTATAATACCCTGGCAAGGGATTCATTCCTCTGCAGAATTTTCCACACCCAATCTGGACTCCCAAAATTAAAGCCCAATTAAAAACTACACCGCAATCTCGTCATGTTATCTACTACAATAATAATCGAATAAAATCAATATAAACTAACATAACAGACATACCGACAAATTCCATTGAATGCGTTGGTATCTAAATCCGATTTATATTGTAGGCAATATGGCAAAATGTCACAACAAACCGAAAGATAGAAAAGGACACAAAAATTATTGTAAGTATAAATAGACTTATTTGCTCATAGATGACAAAATATTATTACCACACAATTGTGGCAGTCGGAAGTGATGCTTCTTTCTTGTAATATATCATTGCCTTCTTTATTCCCATTACAGGAGTTTTTTTTACTTTCCACAGTCCGGAACTCCAATGACAAAAAAACATATTTGTTTTTTTTTTTATTGCGGTATTTGTTACAATAGGTATTAATTTCAATGATGAATCATTCGTAAACTTTAGCCTACATATTATTGATGTAGGCCTGGGATGTAACGGCGATATCTGTCAATGCAAGACTTTAACAACAGAAAAGTCAGCGGGTAAACACACGACGTATGAAACACGTGTGTGACATCATTACCGCCTAAAATTTGTCATCTTCTGTTACCTTCTAGGCATTTCAACCAAAAAGTGTATATGCCGCAACATACAAACAGACTTATACACACTCACACATACCATCGAAATAAATATCGACATGAATATCTTAAGGTATTTGACAAACCTGATAAATATCAACAATCACCCCTAAAGGAATTATATGTCACTTATATAAATACTTCACATAGCAGGTTAGACTTGAAGAATTCTATATGTGCGGGGTGGTGGTAGGAACATAAGCCTGTAACAAAATCGATAATTTTTACAGGAGTTTTGCTAATCTCTTTAACATGGGGTAGTGTAAGAAACGTTTTGATTTTGATGGGGAATGTAATGAGTGGGATCATCGTTGCCGCTTCAGATAAAAACGATATATATACCAACCTCGGAAAACTTATATACCCTACACTATAGTGACATATGGGTTATGCTAGAAACCTGGAAATCTAGACGAAGATTTCCATATAATTTCTATAGTTTTTTTATAATTTTTTCCACAAGTAAATTGTATATTGAATTTGTTATTCATTTGGAAAAACAGCGAAATGTTCGTCGGAGAAAAATGATAGAGATTACAATATTTAACCCTTTATGGCCCAATGTTACCCACAGGAAACACAATGTTTTAAAGCTAATATATAATATGCAGCTAGTAGATAAATGTATATTCTTTGAATTTCATATGTCAAGACCAGATTATGGACCAGATTATAAAATCTAAAAAATTCTAATTCTTTGGTAAAGTTATGAGCTTTTCAATATAGAGAAGAAGGCAAAAATGTGTACAGTACTAATTTGTGTATACAGTCCAAATTATTTAAATCGCTTCGTATTCGAATTGTACGTATTCTGTCATCAGAATTATTTTTGATTCTTGTAAAAAAAGAATATAGCGAATAATTTAAAATTATTTTTCCGACGATTTTACATTTGGTTTTCTGGATATTGAACTTTTGTTTTTCACAAAGAATGTACTGTATCCCCCGAATGCAAGGATGTAGCGATGCCAAATTTTGTTCATATCCTGTGAAATTATCATAGGATAATTGCATTAAATCTGTGAGCAGAAAATTGCTCTATGAATGCGGAAAAAATTCGGGGCACAAAGGGTTAAGATAGGATTTTGAAATTTGGCTAAGATATTGCTATTACTTCTAGTTTTGGTATAGATTCCATATAAAGGTCCCGTGACATTTTCGGTATTATTATATCTACCACCACCAGAGGAAATATTCTTCTGAGATCTCAAAAAGTATATATATTCCCAAAATTACGATAGAGCAAAGCAGAAGATGTTTAGTATGGAAAATATAATATATTTGTCCACTTTTAGGGAAGCCCTCATATAACGGTACCCTCGTATTTGGTATTTTGAGGCTTTTGGGGACGTTTTTCAACCTAATCAGCTGTAATTTGGTATTTTGGATTCTCACTGGATAGAAAATGTTCTTACTAAATTTTAAAAATACTGGTCCACTTTTAAAGGTAGCCCCCCTATAACGGTACTTGCCGCAATTCGGTATTTTGAAGCTTTTGGATAAATTTTCTACGGAATTGGTTCAAATTTCATATTAGGGTTTCCCATTGGGCATAAAATATCCCAAGCAAAAATTACCAATTGGTACATGTTTCGTGTTAGCCCTCATATAACTTCCAATATTCTGCCTTTTGAAGTTGCAGTTTTAATACCCTTCACCACACTGTGGTACATGGTATTATGCCTCTGTGCATATGTTTGCAACAGGAAAAGGAAACGAGATTGATACATGGTTTCTTTTGAGAATATGCATAGAATCACTTTTTGGGTCGGTTTATGCATGTCAGTACATGTATTTTTGTGAACAAAGTACAGGTCGCATTTATCCAATTTGGATGAAATTTGGCACATGTCACTTATTTGGCCCAAGGACGAACACTATTGAAATTGTAGAAAATCGATTCATATTTAGATAACTCCCATGTATAGTTCGTCCGATTATTTGTAAATGGTGCACCAAACTCCCAATATTGGTCCGATTTTGAAAAAAATGTACATTTTACTGAATTAGGTCCAGATTGATGTATGCGAAGTTTTGTTGAGATCGGTTTAGATATTGCTCCAATATATATATATATATATATATATACTAGCAGACCCGGCAAACGTTGTTTTGCCTTATTAGAATTGCATCAATATGGGGTTGGTCAAAATTAACTAATTCATGGAAAATATATTTCGGACCCTATTTACCAAAATTGTACGTCAAATTTCCACAATTTTTTGATTGTGCATATTTTTTTCCTCATGACGGTAAACCTTCATTTACTGATACTCCAGTAAAATAAGTAATATTGTTATTGTTAAATATTAAATTATGTCAGTATATGTGGTATTTCAGTTTATCAATTGATCGAATTTATTCCACCAAACATTTTTAAGTAGAAGGTTAAGTTTTGATCCAACTACTCTTATCTCAAAAGATAATTAATATTCCTATTTTGATCACATACGATTAATAAATCCTATAAAAGTTGTGTGTTCAATTACTCCAATCTCCGACTTTTTATGTTTTTCTCAAATTTTTCTTTGGTAAAACTCTTCCCACTGCAATTAAAAACAATCGAAGAACAATCACATCATGAATAATATAATATATTTGAGGAACCATAAAGGCACATATAAGGTAGACACCTAGAGCATCTAATGCGCAGTTGTCTCGATGTAGGATTCATATTTATATATATACTTCCTGAATATAATAAATTGACAAAAATACCTACCATAGCTAGCTAAATTGTTGAGGTATTTGTAATGGACATTTTGGTATATCCTATGTATATGTATTGACATTTTTCACAAATAAGGCCGGTTTTATTTCCTATTTAGAATACGTTTAAGTTTCAGCCAATGATTCAGATATAGTGTGGGATATATGTCATGTGTTGGTTTTATAATGTAAAAAATTGGCTCACCATTATTTTAATGCGGTTTAATTATATTTGTCCATATTTTGGCATAGTACGATTTTATGTACTTTGAATGTAGTAACAAATACTGTATACATTCCCTTTTATTCGGTATTTCATGTAGGATAAGGAACTTCACTGTAAATTGTCGGTATAGTATCACTTTATGGTATTTCCCACATATTGGCAGGCATATCGGTCCAGCCGTTCCTTCAAAATATTTTTGCAAGATTTTCGCCGATTTTTCTCTAAATGTTCTTGCATAAAAGCCTTCCCTCTTCAATTACAGGCAAGTGAAAGACATTTTGAGTCAAATCGGTGCCGGCGTTCTCAATTGATGAGTTACTATACATTTTTAAATCATTTTTATAAATAGATTTAAATTAATTTTACTTCAATTTGATAAGTTATTCTTTTTTCGTTTGACTCCCACGCGTATTTTACGAAAACAGGTTATGTATGACTCGGTGTCGGAATACTTAGCGTCGGCACACGCCGATTAAGCACCCAATCTCTAATCGGGCAAAACACAAAGAAGCTATATATCGCGCCATCTGTCGGACGAACTTAAAATTAAACACAAAAACACTACTCACGCCTCATAGGACATATACACAAAGTTTGGTCAAAATCGGTGCATTAGTTCTTGAATTGTAGTGAAAAACCACAAAAAAAACTAAATATTGCGCCATCTGTCCGATGAATTTCAAACTACACAGAAACACTCCTCACGTCCCATAAAGCATGTACATACTATTTGGTCCAAATCGGTGCAGTAGTTTTTGAGTTTATCGATCACGAACATACACTTAATTTTTATATATATATATATATATATAAGTTTAAAATCGACTTAGATTTAAATATAGCTCACATATAGACTTCATTCTCTTTGTATGTAAACGGTGTACCATAGGTCTTGTTCTATTTGCACGATATTTTGTTGTTGAAATTGGTTCAGATGTGGATATAACTTCCTCGTATATTTTTCTCCGATTTTATGTAAATGGTGCAAATGGAGGAGCCTATGTTTGTTCGCTTTACACGAAATATTTCAAAGCATATTGGATTGAAGACGTTTTAGGTTTAGATATAGCTTCCATATATATTTTCATTCGATTTCATCAAAATGATGTACCAAATAACTAAAGTTTGTCCGCTTAGGACGAATAAGAGCCTAACATACCAAATCCAACCTTCAATAACGTGTATTGGATTTTGTGTCGATATAATTTGGATAGCGATATAATTTGGATAGCGATATAATTTGGATAGCGAACTTTCAGATTGATATGTGTATGGGCTGTTTTAATTTAGTTCAAATATTTATGTACTTCACCATTCACCATTTCAATGGTCCTCCAAAGATATTGCACATATGAGCATCTCTTGTATGTACCGAAAGTTGTGAAGGGTATCATATAGTCGATCCGTCCGACTTTTCATCTTTTCTTACTGGTTTTGATTGAAGTTTTTCAATCTAAAACTGATATTATATTTTGGATTTTCATTGATTTGAAAATCTCCTCACCATAAATGATCAATATTGCCCCAGGTTTCCAACGGATCTGACTTAAATTCGATTTCTCAGGTTGCCGAAAATTATCTATATATGTACAAGTTTTGATTTAGGCCCCCATAAATGTCCAGCACGATTTTCTGTAGTATTAAATTTTCATCGAAGTGGCTATAATTTGGCATATCGTTCCTGATGAATAAGAAACTTCTTTCCATAAATATTTAGATATAGGTTAATGATTTTGTTCTCATACAAATGTTTCGTTTGATTTTCTCTATGTTGAAGTTTCTACTTCAGTTTTCCATCCTGAGTGTAATCTGCATGATTTCACTACTTCATAATAACATAGCCCCTGTATAAAGGTACCGAACGATTTAAGGAATTTTGAATGCACACAACGTCGTTGCCTTCGGAGGGTGATAAACATTTCCGCACTAAATGTTTAATAAAGTCAAATATCTGGCCATAGTACAGTATATAAATATTCCGCCACATATTCGTTACTTTGAAGGTCTTAGCTCTACTTTTTCTACCCGAATGTCTTAATAGGTCATTGTGGTTTTTTTTGGCGATTATACATTTACCTAGTAATATTCTTAAGAGCACACATCATCGCCATTTTACCCAATTAGTTGGAAATGATTTAGCATCTTCCATTCAAGCGCCATTCTGGTAATAAAATAAACATTTTTTTCTTTAATTGTGTCCAATCCACCTTAATTTCCTATATTTAACCCTTTCAGTGTTTTTAAAATTACTCTCCTTCGGTTAACTTATGTACCGCATTTTTGTTTTTGCTGAAAAGCAGACGAAACTGGCCGAGGGTTAAAATGACAATTGCTATTTTTTTCTAAACTATGTTCCTTTATATGATTATAAATACAAAATTTTACATTTTCATTAACATTAGTCATTAGTTTCTACAGAATTAGTTTCTAAAGAATAATTCAGCACCGAGATTTTAATAAGAATACTTCAATTCAAAACTAGCTTAATTTCCATACTGAGTGTCGGTAATTTGTTATTTTATGTTCTAAGAGCGTAAACAACCACATAGTGGAGTGTATAAATAGTTCGACCCGTTTGACGTTTCTACATGTTTCCTTTTAAAGCCCTTATCCTATAGCCTTGCCTACATCTATCATCTCAATCCACAGATAAACCGAAATCCCTACAAAACAATTATTAGGTTATTGCCATTACCATACACATCTTTGAAAATTGTTTTTATTTTTCTCTACCCATTTTTGTTGTTGTCTCACAGACTTAAAAGGATTTTCAAGAATAGAATTTCTTCATTCCTTTATTGATTTTCTACTGACTTCTCGGATGAAAGGGAAGGAGTGAAACGGAATCAAATAAATAAACAGGATTTATTTTTTGATTAATTGCTGACTTTTCAATTCTGACATTGCCGTTTTTATTATTAAATGTTATTTAATACACATGTATACATCTTCATTGACATCTGTATATAAATATAAATGTGTACATACATAGTAATGTAATTTGAGTCAAATCAATAGTATAAATATGCATATTTAGTTTTAAAATTGACTTTTAATTTGCATAAGGAAAACATAAAAGTTCATTGTCATTTAATAAAAGGAAAAAATGGGTGAATAAATTAAAATGATGATATACATATGTCTATACACATTACATAAGAATATAGAAATTTGTGGGCTATTTATACGAACAATAAATAGAATTGCTGGAATTTAAACTTTATATGAATATTTTCTGGAAATAAGTTGTATTATTCAGCATATATCTTTATTTGGTGGGCAATATCAAAAATTGGATCTATATACCTACTTTTTCGCAAAAAGTTGGTGCACCGGGAATGTCAAATTGCGGCCACTAAAACCCACCTTCGAAATAATGCAAATGTCATGGCTGTGTGAAAACATAGACATATATTAACCATTTGTATACCCCACACAACTATAGTTGCTTTTGAGAATATGCATAGAATGACTTTCTGAGTCGATTTATGAATGTCCGTCCGTCTGTTGATATTAAATTGTAAACAAATTACAGGTCACACTTATAATCCGATTTGGATGAAATTTAGTACAACTCATTTGATTGGCCCAAGGACGAACCTTCCTGAAATTGGTGAAAATCGGCTCAGATTTAGATATAGCTACCGTTTATACGTTTGTCCGATTTTATATAACTGATGCACCAAAGTGCCTATATCCTTCGATTTCCACAAAATTTTGCATCGCGAACTGAATTGGGAATTGGAATGATGTGTGCTAAGTTTCGTGAAAATCAGTTCAGATCTAGATATAACTCACATATATATTTTCGCCCAATTTTGTGTAAATGGTGCACAAATGCCTTTATAATTCTTTCGATTTGTGCGAAATTTGGCATAGCGTCCTAAATTGAATCTAGAATGATGTGTGTTAAGTTTCGCGAAAATCGGTTCAGATTTATATATAGCTCCCATATATATTTTCGCTTAATTTTTACTGAACTGCTAAGTTTCGTGAAAATCGGTTCAGGTTTAGATATAGTTCCCATATGTATATTTTCTTTCGGTTTTATGTAAATTGTACAATGTACTGAATTTAATAAAAATTAATCTCTGGCAAGTTTCGTTGAAATCGGTTCAGATTTAGATATAGCTCTCATATATTCGTTGGAGTTTAGGTATATTTGGCCCCGATTGGTACGAAATTTAGCAAAACGTATCAAATTTAGTTTAGAATGACGTTATTACGTTTTATTGAAAGTGGTGTACATGCAGCTTACATATATATTTCAAACGGGTGTCTGATTGAGATTAATAGGGTGTATCAAGTTTGCACTAAATCTATGTACATGAATTTGTCAAATTTAGCATAAGTTCCAAAGAGGCATAAATATCAAATATTCAAGTTGGTTCAATTTCATTTCACTGTTCTTTCGAAAATGCGGATTCTGTTAGGAGATATATGTAGAATATACCCAAACTCGGCCCAGTCCGACTTTACTACTTTCCTTACTGGTTCTAGTTGCTCTAGAGGCCACAATGGATTTTTGTGTCAAATGGACTTTTGTGTGAAAAATTGTAAAATTAGCATTCTATGGCATTTATAATTACTCCTGAAGGACATAGATCCAGTGTCTATGTATTTTGATATGATTAATATTATAATTACCAGAGTAACAGGTGAACATGTCGCGCGGATCGCTATGAAATTTTAAAGGAAGTTCATGGTTTAGTCGAGGACGACAATGTAATGAACTTAAAGTCATATTATTGTATGGTTTCTTAGTCGCTTTGTGATGTTCGGCTTACAATAGAGACCTCTAC
Source organism: Musca vetustissima (assembly GCF_032173495.1). Classification (NCBI taxonomy): domain Eukaryota; kingdom Metazoa; phylum Arthropoda; class Insecta; order Diptera; family Muscidae; genus Musca; species Musca vetustissima. Next base: position 8,985 of record NW_026878444.1, on the reverse strand, counting down.
TCTATTGTAAGCCGAACATCACAAATTTTACATGGATAAGGGATCTTACTATTAGAATGGCTGTTTAAAAAATGGTCGGTTAATATTTAGAAGGTCAACTGAACCAAGCCATTTGTGTGTACATAACTAAAATCGTATGTCGTAAATGTTCACTCCGGAATAAAAAATTATTTAGAAAATATGTCTGGGTAAAAAGAGAATTATTATAAAGAGGATGTAAATATCTCGAAATATTGCCCAGACTAGGCCCAGGCAGCCTTCCATAACCATTTATACCAAAATATAGCCACATAGCCTTCAAAATACGTAGCGACCAACTGGTCGGTATATTTTTAATGAAGCTATAACATAAACTGATGTCGATAATTTTTTGGTAAAAAGATTTTACATCCTATTAGAACAACCCACAAAATACCATATATTAGATATAAGTTTATAGTAGTGATTTAATTAGAATTCCTACTTTAAAATTATCTGTTGAAAAACGTACCCGAAAGCTTCAATAGGCTATCAATAGAGGCTATCATAAGAAGTGGGCCAATATATCGCATTTTCAGTACCAAGCATTCTCATCATGAATATTTATTCCTTATGGTGTCTCTGGTGAATATTTCGAGGTGTTGTAAACGGAATGACAAATTTAATATACCCTCCACATTATGGTGGTCGGTATAAAAAGTACCAATGTTGCCCCATGATCTGGTATTGTTCCCACGATACTCCTCATTTCTGTTAGTTAAAGGATTCTTGACTTGATTTTGAAACAAATTGTTTTTTATACCCTCCACCATAGTATGGAGCGTATATTAAATTTGTCATTCCTATTGTAACACATCGAAATATTAATTTCCGACCCTATAAAGTATATATATTCTTGATCAGGGTAAAATTCTAAGACGATCTAGCCATGTCCGTCCGTCTGTCCGTCTGTTGTAATCACGCTATCTTCTGAAGGAATTGAGATAGGGTGCTGAAATTTTGCATAGGGTTGTCTTTTGTCTGCAGGCAGGTCAAGTTCGAAGATGGGATATATCGGTCCACGTTTAGGCATAGCTCCCATATAAGGGTACCCCCAAATTTTCGGTATTTTGGGGTTCTTGACTGTGTTTTTCAACCAAATTCGCTGAAATTTGGTACGTTGGGTTCTTATTGGGTACTAAATGTCTCCCCAAAAAAAATTATGAGTAAAGGTCCACTTTTTCTGGTAGCCCCCATATAACGGCACCTTCTAATTTTCAGTATTTTGGGGGTTTTGATCGTATTTTTCCACCGAATTGGCTGTAATTTAGTATTTTGAGTTCTTAATAGGTACCAAAACTCTCCACAAAAAATTATGAATATAGGTCCATTTTTTCGGGTAGCCCCCATATAAGGGTATCCCCAATATTCGGAATTTGGGGTTCTTGAGCGCGTTTTTCAACCGAATTCGCTGCAATTTGGTATTTTGTAGTCGTATATGGTAACAAATCTCCCTACCAAAAATTATTTATATTCGCCCCCTTTTCGGGGTAGTCCCCATATAACCCCCTTTTTTATATTAAAGTAGTTATCTAATTTTTTCCGCGTTTTGGGTTTGGTTCTAAGAGTCTAACCTGCGGAGGATATCGAGATAAAGCTAGAACGTAAGGTTCTATAATGAACTATACATGAACTATAACTCGCATTTAGGCCTAGCCCCTGTTTGGGAGGTATCAGAAGGGGTGGACCGATAGTACACATCTTCGAACCTGAACTAAGTTTGGAAGAAATAATAAGATAGGCACAGGTTGGATGAAATCTAAATTTTCTGGGACATGGTTCACATTATGGTTTACATAATCGCGTTGTAGAAATGTAGGTATAGGTCCACTTTTTGGTATTTTTCCTACATTTTCATTTCAAATACCCGGCCGAACTTAACGCTTTTTCACTTGTTATTTCTCAAACTAGGTCGATCAATATAAAGGTCCGATCTTTATAGAGAATTTTATGGATTTTCCAACCGTAATGACTATATTTTAGCATTACGAAGCGGCTGTTATTTGGAATTAGTCGACATTCAAGGTTGTGTAATTTCAAAGTCATCTGGCAGCTACAAACAATGGCATAGCTCCATATAAAAGTCCACATCGATTTTAGGTCTTTTCCAAATTTTGATATTTGTTGAAATATTTTGGAGCCTTAAGACAACTCATTTGTAATACGTAATTTTAGTGATGGGTTCGATTAAACTCTTCAACTTATATTCTATATTATTGATAATATTGACATCATTTACTCAAAATCCACAAAAACCCTAAATTGAATTCAGACTACTTAATTATAAACTTCAAATTCTTATTACTGTCTAATAAATTGAAATCAACTGACATATATTAAGTGGTAACAAGACAAATTGTCAATAAACTTGCCAAAATAAATACACGAACAAGCATACACACACACACAAAAGTCCACAACACAAAAAATGTTCATTGTTGTCTATATATGTAGCAACAAGTTAACATCTTTAAGAACATTATTTACTATGTTTTTGTTAATAAGGACAACATCGAATTAAAGTGAGGGAGGGGAGTGAAGAAGATGGCAGAGAAAAACAACTTTCCAAAAATCGGTACTAAATGTTAGGGTCGTGATACTTGTTTGACAACCAAACGTTGGGAAATGAAGGGAGAGGGAATGAAAGAAATAAAAACTGTAACATGAGAAACCAAAATGAAGATAACCGAGAAAATGTGATACAAAGAGAGTGGGAGTGACTCATGAATGAGTGAACATATCGCAGAGGGTCTTTTGCGAACAACGCATATGTTATCTGACTACCATTCAATGGCATTCAAAATCAATATGTTTCAGGATTACTTACTCCCCTAGTTATTTGTGTTCTTGTGTACCAATAAAATAAGGCCCTTCATCATGCGTTTTATATGAGAAGAAAGGACATGTTTTTCATCGATTGACATATTGAAGATGACAGAGTAGCCTCATTAAGTTCCCTTTTGATTACTTGCACAAATTTGATTTGTTTTTTTATGATTTTTTTCTGTTTTTTCATCATTGGAAATAAATGAAATCATTAGACATACAACAAAAGCCTACAAGGAGAACACAAGTTTCTATGTACAGACAGGATAACAAAATCTCTATTTAAATCTTAATTTAAAGTAAAAAAATCAGCAGCAGCATTTGCTGATAAGACTAACTTTGTGACATTAATGCCATTTAAGAAATCCTCTTAATATGCTTAAATATCAACTAAGTTTTTCTTATTTTTGTTTTTGGTTAGAAATTTTAAGCCGAAAAACAGATGATGGCTGAATATTGCGTAGACACCAACAACAACAACAATACCAAAAACAATTTCCTTGTCAACAAAATAATAAAGCAATTCATGGCGACTTCTTAAGTGATACCACATCAAATGAAATTAAGTCCGAGAAGAGAAAAAAAGGAAAATTATATGATAAGAAGGTGTCATGCCGAAAATGTAAACACAATAGAGGAGAGCAGCAAACAACAAAATCAGAATTATTCTTATCATTGTCAAAATAAAAAGAGATTTGCGTTTTGGTAAGTCAAGGATAAACGAGGGAAGCTATTTTTTCTAAAGGAATGCATACCCACACCTAGATTGGGTCTTGTTAACATATTCTTAAAAAAAAATCCACTCATAGGATCTGAAGAAATATATACAACTGGAAAAAACATTCTTAATAAAATCTGGGCCTATAATGGGCTTTGAAAAAATCCTTAACACGCCCATAATAGTCCTATTTTTTTTTAAATACGCGCCCATATATGCCTTAACAAAATATTGTTTAGAGAGCAACGCCTATAATAGCCTTTGAAATAATCTTTAAAATATCCAAACCTATAACGGCCTTTGAAAAAACTTTAAAACATCCAAGCCTTAAAAAATAGTCTTTAAAAATCTACTTATTTAAAAAAATCCAAGCTAATATTGGGCCTTGAAGAAATATTATTTAAACCAGTGAGCGGATTAGTATAGTCGGACGGGGCCGACCATACGATCCCCTATTCAACTACCATGGAACTCTAACTTTCTGCGGATTCTTTTTTCGCTCCTGGGCAATATTCCGTGATATTTGCAACCTCTTGACCGATAAGAGATCAACAGTAAATCTTCCTTACACTGTCATATTTTCCGAATATTCCCAATATTCAGTACAGCCTTTCTAATTGCTTGTCCAGATTCCCTTCACCGTGGGTTGTGTTGTGATGTTCGGCTTGTGGCCTATAGATCGTCTCGAAAAAAAACACCAAAATTAAGTTTTTGCTCTACTTCACCCCAATTGTTTATGTTATCATAACCGAAAATTATAGACGTTGTCCTTGACCGTACCTGGATCCTCATGCAAAATTTCAAAGCGATCAGCGCTATATTTTCGTCCTCTAGTGTATTACTAAATAATATATGAATACCTGTAATTTTTTAAGTGTAAATCCTACATCCGAGTACATACCACACTATAATTGTTATCAATTTAAAGGTCAACCGCTTTTATTGGATATGCTGTCAACTTCTCGGATCTATGTCCTTCAGGAGTAAATATATACGACATAGAATACAAATTTTGTAATTTTTCACACAAAAGTTTGGGTCTATTTGACCACTAAATATTGACCAATCTTTAAAAAAGAGGCACGTGTATTCTTTGGCCTGATCTCCTTCTCCATGTAAAATGTCGCGATGTTCCAGTCATAATTGCGGCCTCTGGAGCGACCAGAAAAATCGACAAAAATTAAGTATTTATTCCATTTTATCCCCTAAATATTAACCGATCTTTACCAAAAACAATAGAACCCATCCTACATGCAAAATTTCGTCGACCAGAACCCATCCTACATGCAAAATTTCGTAAAGATTGGTCGTGTTTACAAATTATAATGGACAGACGGACGGACAAGCATGTCTAGATCGACTCAGCTAGTCGAGATATGACGATTGGTATACATAAAGGTGGGTCTAGGACCAATATTTCGCGGCGTTACAAACACTTGGGGCTGCACAAAGCTCTAATACCCTGACAACATAGTTGTTTAGGGTATATAAATCCACAACTTTATTGGGTTTTGAAAAATTCCGAAAAATTCGTCTTGAAACCAGTGAGCGGAGCAGTATAGTCGGACGGGGCCGACCATATGATACCCTACACAACTACCACGAAAAGTAAACTTTCTGCGGTTCTATATTCTGAGCCTGGGCAATATTTCGTGATATTTGCACAATTTTTACCGATTATAGATCATGAATATTGACCGATCATCATCTAAACAGCCGCTCTAAGTATTTGGACAGATCCCCTTCACCTTGTAAATATGTGATGTTCTGCATATAATAATTGCCTCTACAGCGACTAGAAAATCTGACAAAAATTACAGTTTTCGGTTCATTGCACCCCCTGAATGAAATCTCAACTTTACCGCAAACTATAGGCGTCGTCCTTGACCATAATCGGAACTTCATGTACAATTTCAAAGCGATCAACGCGACATTTCCGTTCTCTAATGGGGTAATATTAATACTATGCACATAGCCACCTTGGCCTAATTACGTATAACTCCCACATCAGAGTACATACAACCATATAATTGGTATCAATTTAAAGGTCAATAACTCCTCTTGGATATACGATCAACTTTTCGGGTATATGTCCTTCAGAAGCAAGTATATTCGCCCCAGAATAAAGATTTTGTAATTTTTCACACAGAAGTCTGGGTCCATTTGACCCGCTAAATATTAACCGATCTTTATCAAAACAGGCATGCTTATTCCTTTGCCCGACCCCCCTCTCCATGTAAAATTTCACGATGTTCGGACCAAAACTGCGGCCTCTGGAGAGCCCAGAAAAACCGTCAAAAATTAAGTATATGGTTCCATTTCATCCCCTAAATATTAACCGATCTTTACCAGAAACAATAGGGATCTTCATTGACCAGAATCCATCCTACATGCAAAATTTCGTGAAAATTGGTCCATAACTGTGGCCTGTATCGTGTTTACAATTTATAATGGACAGACGGACGGACGGACGGAGGGACGGACACACATGACTAAATCGACTCAGCTAGTCGAGATATGACGATCGGTATACTTAATGGTGGGTCTAGGACCAATATTTCGCGGCGTTACAAACTTTTGGCGCTGCACAAAGCTATAATATCCTGATAACATAGTTGTGTAGGGTATAAATATTCTTTTATAACCCCCATATATAAACATTTTTGCCTTCGCTCAATTGTAATACCTACTTCGTACCATAAAGTGAAGAATTTACCATTCCAAACAGCAACTGCACAACAAAAAAGAAGAAAATGTCAACAGAAAAACACTTGACAATGAAATAAAGATATCCATCTCAACGCGACAACAGCCGTAATCTAAGAATTCAAAACAAAATCTGTGCAGTTGACAGTTGACCAAAATAAAATCACACGGTTAAAGTTTGCTGTGATGGCCGTGAGCCTTATCCGCTTTCTATTAATATGACTGCGGTATATTTCTGATATAAATTTAAAATTTAGATTTAAAATCCGTGAATGCCATTAAGTTTATGTAGGCGGGCTGAGTCTTCACAGTAAAGCAGAAGGTCAGAGAGTTTATAGAGGAGCTTTTATTAATGAGCTGACGTTCGGGCAGTCTCTATAAATAATGTTAAATCCAGAGAATCTTAATAGCCGGTCAGGGAGTCTTTATAGACGAGCTAAAGATCTGTGAGTCTTTATATACGATATGAAGGTCAGGGCCTATTATAAGAGTGAAAATTTTAAGACAGTCTTTTTTCAGGACCTATTATTGGCGTGGATTTTAAATGAATATAATATCAAGGTTTATTATAGGCTTGGATTTTTTAAAGAATATTTTACCAAGACCTATTTTTGGCGGGGATTTTCTAAGAATATATTAAGGGATATTACGGGCGTGTAATTTTGGTAGAATATTTTTTCAACAGCGTGGATTTTTTAAAGAATATTTTTTCAACACAACTTATAGTCGTGGGTTTTTTAGAGAATATTTTTAAAGCCTTCAAACCTACTTGTTTTTTTTTCCTATACCTTGCATATTTTAAATTAATTTTCAAAGCAATGGAATACTTTTCAAAATTTAATAGCAATTATATTAATTTTTTATTAAAATATTTGAAAAAAAATATTGTGTAATTATTGTTTAATTTTCCTAACAAGAATACAGTCCATTAAAAAGTAGCCACCTTCGAAGATGCTAATTGCCAACAATGTATGTATATAAAAGAAGGATAATAAAAATCAATGGTAAATTCTTAATTAGCGTTTAAAAAATAAACGAAAATATATAAAAAAATGCTTGTCCTACTCTAGGGGCACATTATCCGGGCAAATATAAATTCCACAACAATTCACCGAAAATGCGGAATGAATGTTTTGCAACGATATCGAAAAGTCGTAAACAAAAGACGACGAGATGGATGGTTTTTTTAGCCGTCAACGAATAAAAAGAAGAGATTTTTACAGAGAACTTCGTTTGTGACGGCAAAGGCATTTTCAATGCGAATTGTGAAAAGCATATATTTAAAACTTTGTATAAAATGATTTTAACGATGTTTTATGACGTGGCACTTTCGTCATATTGGGTATAAAAGCAGCCAGACCTAAATCGTTATTTGCCTGGCAAAAGAAGAAATCCTGTGATATGACAGAAACAACAACGTCAAAGGACTCATTAAATTAAATGCAGTGTAAAATGCCCATAAAACGCTTCCACGACTACGCCTATACTAGGACCTGAAAAAATATTACTTTAAAAAATCCACGCCTATACTAGGACCTGAAAAAAATCCACGCCTAATATTCTTTAAAAAATCCACGCCTATACTAGGACCTGAAAAAATATAAAAAATTATAATCTTTGAAAAAATTCTTTAAAAAATCCACGCCTATACTAGGACCTGAAAAAATATTCTTTAAAAAATCCACGCCTATACTAGGACCTGAAAAAATATTCTTTAAAAAATCCACGCCTATACTAGGACCTGAAAAAATATTCTTTAAAAAATCCACGCCTATACTAGGACCTGAAAAAATATTCTTTAAAAAATCCACGCCTATACTAGGACCTGAAAAAATATTCTTTAAAAAATCCACGCCTATACTAGGACCTGAAAAAATATTCTTTAAAAAATCCACGCCTATACTAGGACCTGAAAAAATATTCTTTAAAAAATCCACGCCTATACTAGGACCTGAAAAAATATTCTTTAAAAAATCCACGCCTATACTAGGACCTGAAAAAATATTCTTTAAAAAATCCACGCCTATACTAGGACCTGAAAAAATATTCTTTAAAAAATCCACGCCTATACTAGGACCTGAAAAAATATTCTTTAAAAAATCCACGCCTATACTAGGACCTGAAAAAATATTCTTTAAAAAATCCACGCCTATACTAGGACCTGAAAAAATATTCTTTAAAAAATCCACGCCTATACTAGGACCTGAAAAAATATTCTTTAAAAAATCCACGCCTATACTAGGACCTGAAAAAATATTCTTTAAAAAATCCACGCCTATACTAGGACCTGAAAAAATATTCTTTAAAAAATCCACGCCTATACTAGGACCTGAAAAAATATTCTTTAAAAAATCCACGCCTATACTAGGACCTGAAAAAATATTCTTTAAAAAATCCACGCCTATACTAGGACCTGAAAAAATATTCTTTAAAAAATCCACGCCTATACTAGGACCTGAAAAAATATTCTTTAAAAAATCCACGCCTATACTAGGACCTGAAAAAATATTCTTTAAAAAATCCACGCCTATACTAGGACCTGAAAAAATATTCTTTAAAAAATCCACGCCTATACTAGGACCTGAAAAAATATTCTTTAAAAAATCCACGCCTATACTAGGACCTGAAAAAATATTCTTTAAAAAATCCACGCCTATACTAGGACCTGAAAAAATATTCTTTAAAAAATCCACGCCTATACTAGGACCTGAAAAAAT
>NW_026878443.1:0-24138 GCF_032173495.1 Musca vetustissima | reverse complement strand
TAAAATTTTAAAAGGAAGAAATCCTGGAAAAATATATATTCACAAAAAGTTGGTATTAGCTGAATTGGAGACAAATTCCAAATACCGAATTTTTTAATCATAATATATCCTGGTTTCCATGAGGCTTCAATTTGCTTCAATTCTTTGTAGTTGCGCGACTTACCGGCTTGGCTACATTTTACCTTTCCCACAAACTGACAATTATCGCAAGTAAATTTGCATAATTTAAGTCAGGTTCAAGTTCCACTAGAAGGTGTATGGAATTTAGTAAAAATAGAGAGACAAGGTTGTTGGTAGTATTACCTTGGTTGAATCTCAATCGACTTTTTGCCAAGAATTATTATATTAATATAGGTATTATTATATTAATATATATTTGTTGTAGATTTTCTTCTTTTTATTGCTATTGCTACCCTCGTACACGTGAAATACAATCCATTTTATTTAACATATTTTCGCGGAATCGCTCATTTGCTTACTTACATTCTCTGTCAAAATGAGGTAAATTTTGGTGTCTGCATATATAATATACAGGCGGTGAAATATATTCCTTTAGTAACACCGTTAATGTCACTTACCTGGAAAAAATGAAAAAAAATATTAAAGTCTTATTTAAGTAAAAGTAATAATACAGGAGGAAAATATTATAAATGTTTATTAAAAAATTATGTATTGGTATAATTCGAAGATTGAAAAGATAAAGAAAAGTAAATGGTAAATATTTCATATCATCGTGGCGTATAATTAACGACAACATTCATACGCACCATGGCATTCAAAAAGGTAAATTCGAATAGCGAACTAAAATATCGACATTCTGAAGAAATATTAAATTGTTGTTGGAGTTAATGGAAATACAGGGGAATATGTCTTTAATGATTGTAGATAAATTATATTGGAATGATACGCAAACCGAAAATATGGAGAAAAGTAAATTGCAATTATTGCATATCTTTGTGACGCATAACTTATGACAATCATCATACTCTTCCTGGAATTTAATGAGGGAAATACAAATTGCCGTATAAGATATTGCATAATATATTTTTATTTTAAATTTATAACAAATTTTAATATATAAAAATTAAATTTTGTTGAAGATAGGGTTTGGGGTTTTGCAATAGTAGAAGAAAAAAATAAAAACGATTTAAATATTAACAATATAAATAAAGAGAATAAGATCTTAAATTATTATTGATAAGTTATTTATTGAAATAATGCGAAGATCGGAATGAAAGGGAAAATTAAATTGTAAATATTGCATATTATCGTGGCGTATAACTTCCTGGAATTTAAAAGGAAATTTGACAAAAAAATTAAATATCAACATTCTAAAAAATATTATGTTGAAGTTAAAAGAAATTAAGGGGAAAATCGTAAATTCTAATTATCGAATAATATATTAGATTGTTTTGAAGATCGATGGAGAAAAGTAATTTAAAATTTATCCTGGAATTTAAAGGAAAAATTCAAAAAATAGAAATACAGGGGAAATTCTTTTATGATTATTGCCGAATTATCTAACGGATTGAATCGAAGATCGAAAATATGGAGAAAAATAAATTATAATTATGTTATATATTCGTAGCGTATTGGATAAACTATGAAGAAGATCGAGCATCGGAAGATATATAGGGACTTTGGGGTACCATTTACATGAAATCTGACAAAACTATATATGGGAGCTTTAACTAAATCTGGACCGATTTTCTCGATACTTGGCAGACATCACTCTAGGCTTAATTCAGTACGTTATGCCAAATTTCGTACATATCGAGGGATATATAGGTACTTTGATGCACCATTAACATGAAATCGGACGAAACTACATATAGGAGCTATATCTAAATCATGACCGATTTTCACGAAACTTGGCAGACATCATTTTAGGCTCAATTCAGTACGTTATGCCAAATTTCGTGCAAATCGAAAGATATATAGGGACTTTGGGGTACCATTTACATGAAATCGGACGAAACTATATATGGGAGCTATATCTAAATCTGAACCAATTTTCTCAAAACTTGTCAGACATCATTCTAGACCTAAATGATTAGGCTGTACCAAATTTCGTGCAAATCGAAAGATATATAGGGACCGTTTACATGAAATCGGTTAAATATATATATGGGAGCTATATCTAAATCTGAACCGATTTTTCCCAATTTCAATAGGGTTCGTCCTTGGGCCGAATAAGTGACCTATGCCAAATTTCATACAATTCGGATCATAAATGCGACCTGTACTTTGTTTATAATTTAACATGGACAGACAGACACACGGACGGACGGACATGCATAAATCGACTTAGAAAGTGATTCTATGCATATTCTCAAAAGGAACCATTTGTCTATCTCGTTTCCTTTTGCCTGTTACAAACATATGCACAAAGACATAATACCCTGTACCACACTGTGGTGAAGGATATGAAAATAGAGACATGATAATTCCAGCTAATGGGAATCAATATAAGGTTTTTCTAATAGTAGTGCGTGTTGCAACATTGTCTGATTTTGGTCTAAGGACTCGGTATTATATTAATATTTTGTGTGTATGTGTGGCGTATGACTTATGGCAAATATTATACGCGCCCTCATACACCTCTAGAATGTCGTGTTCTGAAAATAAAGTTCAGGCATTATTAGTCTATGAACTACTTGAACGATATATCGCGAATTTGGATACATACGGACCGACAATTCTTATATTGTCGTTACGAAGGCTTTGAGTAACATCGGGTAATGTGGACTTTGCGCCTTATGTGGACCACCGCCATATATTAGAAAATGTTTGAAAGATGACACCTATAAGAAGGAGAGTGAAAATGAACCAAAAAATAAAATAAAAAATAATTAATAAATAAAAATATTAATAATAGAAATTTGTTGGTAGTAGGTGACCATTAATTAAGAAAGCACACCCGATTCAAGATTTGAAATTTCGGATATTTTTAAATGGTGCATTATATTGAAGGAATAAACAATTGAATTGCCATATTTTTTTTCTAATAGTTGTATTCTTTTTTTCGACGGTAGGGATGATTTCCGACCACGGGCACATCCGAAACAAAAAATTCCAATGGCATTCGAGTAAATGACTTGTTTAATTTTTGTTTATTATTTTAAGACAGCAGAATAAAGACCTGTATTTTCCTTTGATTTTAAGAATCAATTTCTTATAGAAATAAATATATTTTTAGATTCTTTTAATTGGTTAGTTTCTCAAAATAGTCCAACTAAACATTATTAATTTGTCTGATTTGGCGTGTTATTTTGCTAGCACCTCTTTCCGCAAATTTTCCAGATCAACTAGAATTAAATATAATTAATTTCTGTTTTCTTATTTCCTTTTCAAATAAAATTCCTACACTTCAACTAGTCACTTTTGTACTTAAGTATACATTTTTCGGGGCTGTGATTAATAAGTACAATATACCACAAGACAGGACATTAATCATACGACGCCAATGTGGCGGCTAACATCATAAAATGCGGGTCCCTTTTAATATCCTCAGCCTAACTAATTTCATGCCCACAGTTACATAACTGTTTTATTTCATGACTTCTATGCAACATGAAAATATTTGCAGAATTAAATATAAGTAATTATATAATTGTTATTTAATTACTTCGCCAGCCGAGTTAAGAGTGACAGTTTTTGTGTGTGAGTGTGTGCGTGTTTTCGCCTTTCATTTTGTTACAGAGTTGGTTGCTGTATATTTTTTTCTTCTTTTTTTCGGTTTTTGGATAATTAATGTTTGATGTCACTCTGCCGTCTTGTATTTTTTTTTTCATTTCATTTCCACTGACACTGGCTGCTGCTTAATCTTCCGTCACAGAAATTGTAATAAGTTAAGTTTAATTGAATTACATTATTTACGCCTTAAATTCTTTTCAGCTTCCTTTACATTGGTTGGTCGTTATAGGTTTGTGGGAGCCTATAAATATGCAATGCTTTTTGTGCTGTAATATGCGTTCATATTTGCTGCTGCGGCTGCTTGTGCTTCGGCTTCTCTAGTTAATGCGTATAAATGTCAGTTACATTTCTTTATGAAATGCTTTTACACGAATGACAGGAATAAAGGTGAATTATATGGAGGAAAATTGTGCGAGGGAAGTTAAGTTGAGTGAGGGAAATAGTCGAACAGTGGTTAATCGCAAAAAAATTGGGGAACTTTTTATTATTTACGGAAAATCCGTAAAAGACATTTTTCAATAAAGGACGAAGATAAAGGGTTATATATTTAGATAAAATCTAATCAATCAATAGAATGTCAACAGAGGTTCTACTATTAATATTATATAAGAGCGACAGAAGATTCCACATTGTTTAAGATCAATAGAAGCTATTGCAGATTAAAAGAAGACCGATTAAGAAAATATCGGTCCTACCAACAACACACCGATAGTAGTATATATATTTTGATATTATTACTTATCATCGGGCGGCAAATGGGATTCCTTCTATCATTATAAGTGCGAAATGAGGTTTTCTTTTAGCAGAATACTGTGCTTGCAGGTTAAAGAAACCAAATCTAGCAGAATTTGGTTTCTTTAACCAACACATGAGATACACACAGATGATTAGAAGTACAAAATAAAATACTCAATAATTGTGGAGGAGATCGAGTACTGAAAACTATCCTCCAACCTTTCGATGAGGTCGTTAAATTCAGTCGTTACCATTATAAACTAGAAAAAAATGAGGGCTGACAGTTGCATGTAGCTGATCCAAGCTCAAGAAATCACTATGATGCTCCTGTCCGAATCTTTTACCTAATAAGGAGCGTAAAAACAATAAAATATTAGAGGGTATGACAGAGATGTCCTGTATGTGTTTGAACCACCCAATAACAATATGAGTTTGATTCTCACGATTCTAGTACATCGTTTCTTGAAAAAAAATGTAAAAAAAATTTTGGAATGTCTTCGTTTGTCAGGAAATCTCGATAATGACTTGCGTGGTAATCAAATTATACAAAAAAGTGTGTCAGTATGAGTTTGGTTCTCCAGATGCCAGTATATCGGTCCTTGAAAAATAAAAATATCTCCGATTCCCAGAAAATCTCGATAATAACTTGCCTGAGAATCGAAAGATGAGAAGGCTTGTTTAGGAAAGAGTATTTCATAACTGACACAGAGACCAAATAAACAGGAAGAACTCAACAATCATACGTATCCTGTAATTTTAAAAACGCTTATGAAATATTAGCATGCCGGTAAAAAATAATCTCTTGAAGTTAAGAGAAAGGTAATATTGTCGTATTATTATTCGAAAATAAATTACAGACATTATATGTCTATCGGTTACTTGAACGATCGACTCTAAATCAGTATATTCTATGGTGTATTCTCTCAAAAAAAAAAAAAATATATATATATATATATATATATATAATGAGTTTTGTGTAAAATGTCTGTAGTGATTTGGGTCGTATACATCACGACAATAGTTATACGCACTATGGTCCCTAACAATATATAATGAATAGTATCCGATAATAATTGTTTGTTAGCTTTCGATATTGTGCTTCAATTTTGCTTCGACACGTCTTTTGTTTTTGATGGTGGTATTTTGGTTTTTTAGCGAAAAGTTTGTTAGGAAACGTCCTTGCAAAAAATTTATGGTACAGGCCAAGGTTTATGTATAACCCAGTATTTTAGTATTTTTATACCCTCCACCATAGTATGGAGGGTATATTAATTTTGTTTTTCCATTTGTAACTCATCGAAATAATCATTTCCGACCCTATAAAGTATATATTTCTTGATCAGCGTGACATTCTAAGACGATCTAAGAATGTCCGTCTATTGTAATCACTCTAAACGAGTTGAGATAGATCGACAAAATTTTGCACAGAATTGTCTTTGGATATAAGGGTACCCCAATTTTACGTATTATTGGGTACCCAATTTCTCCACAAAAAATTATACATATACATTTTTTTCTGGTAGCCCCCATATAAAGGTACCCTCTAATTTTCAGTATTTTGGGGGTTTTGATCGTAGTTTTCAACCGAATTGGCTGTAATTTAGTACTTTGAGTTCTTATTGGGTAAAAAATCTCTCCACTAAAAATTATAAATATAGGTCCATTTTTTCTGGTAGCCCCCATATAAGGGTACCCCTCAAATGTCGGTATTTTGGGGTTCTTGAGCGTTTTTCAACCTAACTCGCTGAAATTTGGTACATTTGTTTCTTATTGGGTGCCAAATATCTCCACAATTTTCGCTATTTGGAGGTTCTTGAGCACGTTTTTCAACCGAATTCGATGAAATTTGGTATTTTGTAGTCGTATATGGTAACAAATTTCCCTACAAAAAATTATCAATATTCACCCCCTTCTTGGGGTAGTCCCCATATAACCCCCTTTTTTATATTAAAATAGTTATGCAGTTTGTTTCGCGTTTTGGGTTTGGTTCTAAGACTCTTTTGTAATCATATCACATGCGGAGGATATCGAGATAAAAAACTAGAACGTAAGGTTCGATAATGAACTATGTATGAACTATAACCCGTATTTAGGCCTAGCCCCTGTGTGGGAGGTACCAGAAGGAGTGCACTGATATTCCCCATCTTCGAACTTGAACTATGTTTGGAAGAAATAATAAGATGGCCAAAGTTTGGATGAAATCAAAATTTTCTGAAACAAATTTGATCCAAAGAAACATGGAGTCTAGAACCATTTTAACCGTGTCAACGTGTATACACCCTCATTAGCCGTAAAGCTGAGGGTATAATTATCCATTAAAAATTCCTGAAATTTTTTTATATTTTACATTATGGTTTACATAATCGGTTTGTAGAAATGTCGATATATGCCCACTTTTTGGTATTTTCCCTATATTTTTATTTCAAGTACCTGTATATCCACCACTATGGTGGAGGGTATCCAAAGTTCGACCCGTCCGAACTTAACGCTTTTTCACTTGTTAGGTTTAATTTTGCATCAGAACATCTATTGCAGCCAGATCAACTTCGCATATTCGAATCCTAATTTTCGGAATTTCAAATTTTTAAGACACAAGTTTTTTGGAAACGCCCTTTCAGAATATTGAAGATAGAAGTCTAGTTTTAGGTATAGCACATATTAATGTACATTCCGATTGAATTCCTATTGAAAATTATTAATATTGGTACTCCCACATACGATATTTTCTGATTTTTTGTATTATGAGGTTCTTAGAGACTCTTTACAATTTTATTTCGATTTTCGCAACATTAATGATTTTGAACACGAATTGCATATATTTGGATATTTTAAATTCTGATTGATAGGAAAATACCCCAGCCAAGCGCTATAAGTATCGCTCCATCTTTAGGTTTAGCCTCATGTATGAAAATAGCTTCCATATATTTTTGAGGAAAATAATGTTCGCATGCTTTTCTATAAATTGTATATTTATAAAGATTATTATTTACATAGCATTTAAGGTACTCTATCGATAAATATCTGTTGAAGGCACACATACAATACTCCACTATTAACAATACTCATACGCACTATTAACAATACTCATACGCCATGGTGTTCCTTAAATTCTTTACTATTTTTTATAATCCCCCAACAATTTATTTTACCAAGAAATAATATTTCTATTTTATTAAACTATTCAGTTTCACTGTTCACCCCTATAGGTAGGAGATAGGTTCTGTTTCACTTCACCTCCACCCCTGATATTTTTCGTTATTTACAACATGCCGCATAAATTTATGAATACATTACCGAAAAATGCCTAAATGTATGCAAACAACATTGTACGATGAACGTATACACAATGGCGTCCAAACACCATCCACATCGGTAACAGCGATAGCGACAACAACAACAACGGAAATAACAACCAAGTCATCAACATCAATGTCACGCTTTTATTTGTTTGTGTGCTTGTCACACTTCTACTACCTTCTACTCATATCATATTTGCAGTTAGTTGCTCACTCGAACACACAGACACACACTTACGGCGACGTATGCCGAACGTCACACATCACCTCTAACATTCATCAACTTATTATGCATAGATGTAAATTGTAGCAGTAATAGCTGTAGCTGTTTGCAGACTATACTACTGCACTCACTTAGTTTATAGTCGTGTCGTAGGGTGTGTGTGTAGTAGTAGTTATAGTGGCTAGGTGGTAGTAGTAGTAGTAGCAACAGCAGCAAACAACTAAAGTAAGTGAATGTCAGTCAGTAACTGCAAACGAACCTGTCAAATTATGTACATTTGCAATGTGCTGCAGATGAGTGTGTGTATGTGTGTGTTTGTGTACGTTCATATTTATGTGTACAGGCTAAGTGGGTGTATCGGTGAGTTCTTTCCTTCTTTCTCACATTCAGCAAATAGGCATTTCTCACACTTGTTTTACCATCGCCATTCTTCAATTCCCCATCCCACATTAATATGCATTCACATTTGTCGCTCGCTACTTCATACATATATGACATTTTAACATCCAACCAGCGTGTGTTGACTGTCAAACGAGTTAATGTCACAATACATGAAGAGGGCCCGCTTTAATTTGATACATGGCGTTAAATTTTGACACATGCTGAGATTGCAATTATGGCACGATGCTTGCTGGCTTGTTGTTAGGCGGTCTGAATGTATTTGCATGGGAATTGTTGATACAAATACAAATGGATGAGATAGAACAATTGTTGGAAAAAATCATTGTGCTACGAAATTTCGAATAGTTATTATTATTATTTAGGCGGATGAGAAAATATGCAAATTATTTGCAAATGAATAATTCGTGAAAAATAGTTACATTATATGCAATATTATTATTTGTTGGGAATATGATTATAGTCGTTAGGGAGGTTTGTTAAATGACAGAATGAAATGCAAATTTATTGGAAATATGGTATGTATTTTCAAGGACAGACTAAGGCGTGGATTTTCAAAAGAATGCCTTTAAAAAATGTATTTTCAAGGTTCAAAAAAGGCATTGATTATTAAAAAATATTTTTTAAAGGACTGGCTAAGGAGCGTATTTTCTAAATAATATTTATTCAAGGACCTAAAAGCCGTTGATTATTTAAATAATATATTTTCAAGAACCAACCAAGACGTAGATTATTAAAAAATATTTTTAAAAATATGTTTCCATGGACCAAGAATGACGTGGATTATTTAAAGAATATATTTTCGAGGCCCAAAAAGGGCGTGGATTATTTAAAGAATATATTTTCGAGGCCCAAAAAGGGCGTGGATTATTTAAAGAATATATTTTCAAGGACCAAGAAAGGCGAGGACTATTTATAGAATATATTTTCATATATGCATAAATTCTTAAAATATTTTTCAATACCTACTATGGGCATGGATTTTTAAAGAATATTTTTTCATTCCCTACTATACGCATGGGTTCTTAAAATAATATTTTTCAAGGCATAGATTTTTTACAGAATATTTTATAAAACCTACAATAGACAAGGCCTACTATATGAATGATTTCTTGAAAGAATATGTTTTCAAGGCTTACTATACGTATGGGTTCTTAAAAGAACATTTTTCTATTGAGGCATAGATTTTTATACTCAACACAACTATGTTGTCAGGGTATTATAGCTTTGTGCAGCCCCAAGAGTTTGTAACGCAGCGAAATATTGGTCCTAGATCCCCCTTTAATATACCGATCGTCATATCTCGACTAGCTGATATCCGTCTGTCCATTATAAATTATGAACACGGTACAGGCCACAGCTATGGACCAATCTTCACGAAATTTTGCATGTAGGACGGGTTCAGGCCAAATATTTAGGCGACGAAATGGAACAAAAACTTTATTTTTTGTCGGTTTTCGGTCGCTCCATTTTTTTACATGAATTAGCGGGTCAAATGGACCCTGACTTTTGTGTGAAAAAATACAAAATTTATATACAATGGCGTATATATTTACTCCTGAAGGACATAGACCCGAGAAGTTGATCGTATATCCAAGAGGAGTCATTGGCCTTTAAATTGATACCAATTAAATTGTAGTATGTACTAAGATGAGGAGTTACACTTAAATATGAACCAGGTGCTTTCGTTCTCAGATATTATGTCGTAACCCATAACAACACCAGAGGGCGAAAATATAGCGATGATTGCATTGAAATTCATGAGAGTCCAGGTATGGTTAAGGACAACGCCTATTATTTTTGATGATGATTTGATAATAATATTGGAATGAAGTGGACCGAAAATTTTATTTTTTGTGTTTTTTCACAACACAACTCACGGTGAAGGGAATCTGGACAAGTAATTAGAAGGGCTGAACTGAATATTGGAAATATTTGTTGAACTCTAGTCTGTTAAGAGGGTGCAAATATCGCGAAATATTGTCCAAGCTCCGAACATACATTCACACAAAGTTAGATATTCGTGGAAGTTGTGTACGGTTTCATATTGTCGGCCCCGTCCTACAATACTGCTCCGCTCACTGGTTTAAAAATAGTTTTGGTCAAGGCCAACTTGAGGCTTGGATTTATTAAAAAATACTTTTTTAAGGTCGTAGATGTATTAAAAATGTATTTTCAAGGCCATGTATGTTATAAAGAATTACTTAAAGAACATTTGACCTACAAGCTCGGACTTTTAAAGGAACTTTTATTCAAAATATTTGATCTAAAAATTGTTCAATATCGTTTTTTTTTTTTTTTGATTATGAAGAAACGTTAAGGATATTTTTGAGGACCTTTTGATCTAAAAGCGTGAATATTTACAGATTATTTGGTCTGAAACGCATTGATCTATTGATCTTATAAAAGTATTATATATCACTTCAATTGTAATTTTTCAGAATTGATCGCACTGTAAACAACACAACTTATGTTCGTACCCCAAATTCTTCGGAGTATGCCCTTAAAATATAACAACTCCCTTATCTTGTATGAGGATGAAATCTGGTGTAGTTTTGAAAATGCATAGGTAATAAAATAAACTGGTAAAACTGGCCGGCCGAGTCGAACGTTTTATACCCTTAATTCTGAGGTAGATATTCAAAATAACTTAAATCGATCGGAAGCTACGCCATGGTAAATTCCTACTTGGATAAACATAAATACAAAGTACAGCCACTAAAGTGGGCGAATTGAGTGGCAGGGCAACTTTTATCATATCATTGGGCAACTGTGCAATGCTAAAATCATTTCTTGAAGTCATTGCATTGCATTGGTGAGCCAATTTTACGGTAACATATGACTAGTGTTCTAATTGCATGTGCCCACAATTTCTGATCCTCCGCATCCCTTTAAAAGACTAAAAACTGTATTTATATCAAAGTGCAAAGCAGAATGTACAATCTTAAAGCACACTTCAAAAGTAAATTTGAAATTTAATTTCTATGCCTAGACCACTACTTCACCGACAACATTTCCTTCCTGCTTTAATTTCTGGTCATTTCGATTTTCCTGAAAACGGAAAAATGAAAGAACATGTGCAATTGCAGAAATGTCTTTAAAGTGTTTCCCCTGTTTCAAGCATTTTAGCTCTTCTTTTGTTATTTGTTGTTGTTGTTGAATTGGAGTGAAAGCAAAGCAAAACAATTTGTTATCCAAAAAGGAAATGCTGAAAATTGTTTTGTTTAAGCACACACAGACACACTCACATATGGAGATTGTAAGACCCAAAAAAAAGACAAGACACAATAAATACAATTGTTAGCGTGTGAATGAAAGTGAGCGTGTGTTGATTTCTCCCTACATGTGTGTCCGTTTGCGTGTGCTTGTTGTGCCTGTGTCTATCTTTGTTAATTTAGTTGTAGTTGTAGGTTATACACATGAAAAGAAAACAATTTCCTGAACATATTCATGATTTCATTTATTGCTGAGATAACAATGCAAATAATTGAATAAACACTTGGGCACTTTACAAAATTGGCAAGAACCATATAACATGTTTACATTTGGACAATGGCTATGTAGAGAGAAAGAAAGACAGGCAGATAGATGGATGGACCGATATGACTTGAATGTTATTGTGTTAGGCAGAGTAAAGATGAATGAGGAAGGAAATAAAAAAACACCGATATAAAGGCAAGAGTTTTGTGATAATAATTCGAATGGCATATATTTATTTTGACAAGGCTTATAGAAATGTTATATGGTAACTTATTTTATTCGATTTCTGGGTTAAATTGATGATACCAACGGTTTATGAAAAGTGTTAACCAGAAGCCTTACTAAAAGCCTTTATAAAATATCCTCCTTCTATCTCAATCTTAATCTTATATTATTTTCATGTCACTAGACTATATTTTTTCACCCACAAATATTCGATCGATCAGATAGGGTCCTCAAAGACAAGAAATCGCAATTTGTATGTTTTATAGTAATTTCCACTGTTACCGTTCCTTGCTCTGAAAACCTTGTATAAAGTCTTGAACCTACATAGCTACTACTCTTCGAATGTTTGATATTCAAAATTGAAAATTTCGGTCTACGTTTTGGCATAGCTCGCATATAAAGGTACCTCACAAATTTCGGATTTTGGGCACGTTTTTCAATCAACATTTGGATTTTTGGATGCTAATATCAGTATAGCCACCATATAAGGGTCCAGCCTTTTTATATAGGCTTTAAGCACATTTTTCAATGTGAAAGACATCAAGAAATTACATGTTATTCCTCAAAGTATATAAATGAAACTTAATTTTAGAAATTTTAATTTTAGAAAGTTTCAAAAGTTTTCGGGGAAACAGCAATCTAGGAAACTTGGCGCACATCATTCTAGACTTAATTCAGCAAGCTTTGCCGAATTTCGTGAAAATCGAAAGATGTATAGGGAACAATATATATATATATGGGAGCTATATCTAAATCTGAACCGATTTTGTGGAAACTTAACACAAATCTAGTACGCTATGCCAAATTTAGTGGAGATCGAAAGGTAAAGTCCCTATGTACCTTTCGATTTCCACTAAATTTGGCACCATCGACAGTTATATAGGGTCGTAGTACACCATTTACAGTAAGTAGGACGAAAATATATACGGGAACTATATCTAAAACTGAACCGATTTTCTCGAAACTTAAAACAAATCATTCTATATTTTATCTAGTACGTTATGCCAAATTTCGTGAAAATCGAAAAATATACAGGGACTTTGGTGCACTATTTACATTAAATCGGACGAAAAAATATATGTGGTAGCTATATCTTAATCTGAACCGATTTTTCTCAATTTCAGTAGGGTTCGTCCTGGGGCCAAATAAATGTGATGTGCCAAATTTTACTCAATTTGGATCATAATTCTTCATACGATAGCTAAGAATGTACAGATTAAAGTGTTAAAATTTGGAATGAATTGGATTATTAGTTTTTGAGATTTCGAGTCCTCAATTCGTAAAAAACAATGTTTCGAGAAAATCGCGTATAAAGCTTGAGTAGCGCTTCATACTGATACAACAAGTGAGCTATATCTTCAAGAGTTCTTGAGATAAGGGTCTAAGGATCCATCCTGCCCCTTTCACTGAGAAGGTAACCTAAGTTATAAGTATTATTGTGTCTCTTCGAGGTGTTGAAAACGGAATGTCAAATTTGATTTATAGTGTGGGGCATACCAAAATTCGAGTCAATAGGCCATAAATACTCGACTAGCCTATCGAGTTCGTACTAATTATTGTGCCAAATAATTTATCTCAATCCTGTAATTTAAAAAAAAAAATCAAATGTTTACAAACTCAAGGGTAAAATAGTTTTCGAAATTTAAATTCTATTTAAAAAATATATAAAAAAAATCTACCAATGTTAATATCATTGGCAAATCACAGTAATTTCTTAACACTTACAGGCGAAAATATCTCTAAACGGAATTATCGTTTGTTCGTTTATCTATGTCATTGTCATAAAAATCACTTATAGGTCGTTTTTGTCATTTCCTTTGTTTCTTAACGTTTTCTTCTGTCATCTCCTGACTGCCTGCCTTCCTCTCCTTCATTCGCTGTTCATGGTGGTGAATTGTATTACACACACATAAATATTTATAGTATTTATGCTTGATTTCGACATTTAATGCTATCATCCGGTCGGTTGTAGTCGTATTTGGTTTAGGTTTTTGGTGATATAAACCGCCCTTAAATGGCCTAAAGGAAAAAACCACGATTTTGATGTTGTGTTGGTAACCAAATAAACGTAAGCACGCACACATATACATTCTGTTAAAAAAAATCATAATGAAACAACAAACCATTGATATTTATGTAAGTGCAGATAAACATGAAAATAATGAAAGCAATCATCAACAATCACTGCCTACAGAAATTTAATATTTAATAATAATTATCTTCAAACACAAAAATTGCCTAACCAACTAAGGCACGAGACATAAAACCGATTATTGACATTAACTTGGTTTGTGGCGTAATGTTTGTGAGTGCGTGTGTGCGTTACACCAAGATTGAATTACTTTATGCAACATCAACAGCCATTAAAGAACATATTTTAATTAGAATATCATCCGAATTGTCATCCATTGTATAATGGACCCACAATGGAAATAATAAACATGAATTGTATAATCACCATTTGAAAAAGAAATATTTATATATTTTGGTATGTACATATAAATAAGATATCGGAGATAGCTCTTATCGTTATTTTAATGATACGCAATGAAACATAAAATACATTTATAGAAATATACATTTTTATGCAACAAATTGTGGGGGAGAAATTGATTTTACCACTAAGCAAGTATATTTTAGGGAATATTTGTGGTTTAATTAAATATATACAGATGGTACTTAAATTTATAATGAGATTTATTGACATTTTAGTAAATATAAGAGGTTTATTGATATTTGATATTCAGTAAGGAAAGATCAAAAGTCAAACATGGCCTACTATATGATACCCTTCACCACTTTGTGTATATAAAACTAAAGTTGAGTACGTTTATAAGACACACCGGTTACAACGAACTTTCTCTACAGTGAACACATTTCCTGGTACCGAAGTTTTATGACGTATTTTTTATACAAATTTTTACTCTTATAGCGAAAATTAAAATAAATGAAAACTGAAATTTTGGGACCGAATAAATGGTCCCAAAATTCCAGTTTTCATTTATTTTAATTCGGTAATGACGAACTTGATACAAAAGTTAAATTATACGCTAACGATTGCAACCTTTACAAAAGATGTCAGATTCGTCAAAGAAAACGAGAAGCAGCTAAAAATTTTTGCATGATGCATAATTATATGAAATCGGACGGGCATATATATAAGAGATAAATAAAATTTGAACCACTTTGAACGACACACGCACACCATTCGAAAGAAATATAGGGACTTTGGTGCACCATCGGACGAACATATATATGGGAGCTATATCTACATCTAAACCGATTTCAACGAATAGTGGCACACATAATTCTAGGCTCGATTTCATGTAAATCGAAAGAAACATAGGGACTTTGGTGCACCATTTAAATAAAATCGAACAAAAATATATATAGGATCTATATCTAAACTTAGTACATATTATTCTATACTCAATTTAGAACGCCGTGCCAAATTTCTGCGCTTTAGTGTACCATTTACCTAAAAACTGAGATATATATATATATAGGAGCTTTATTTTAATACGAACCGATTTTCAACAATTTCTATAGGGTTTGTCTTTGGATCAAATATATGAGCTACACCAATATTAATTCAAATCGGATCATAATTGTCACCTGTACTTTGTTTTAAAATTTTACTTCAAGATACGGAGGGACGAACATGTATAAATTGATTCAGAAAGTGATTCTATGCATATTCTCAAAAGGAACAATAGGACCACAGTGTGGTGAAGGTTATAAACAATTCTAAAAATAAATAAATATTCTTCAATAAATATTTTTAAAAACTCCAAGCTTATGGGTCCTTTTAAGAAAATATTATATACATTTTATTTCAATTTATACCTAAAAAATATTTTGTTAAATCAAATCATGTTAAATCAGCTCATTGGATCTTTGAAAAAGTATTTTTTTTTTATTCTCCCTTAGTGGTTCTATTTTGTCCTTGTGCATATGTTTGTAACAGGCAAAAGGAAACGAGATAGACACATGGTTCCTTTTGAGAATAAGCATAGAATCACTTTTAAGGCGAATAACACATGTCCGTCTGTCCGTCCATCCATCTGTCCGTATGTCCGTCTATATATTTTTGTAAAAAAAAAAACAAGTCGCATTTATTATCCGATTTGAATGAAATTTGGCACATGTCACTTACTTGGCCCAAGGAAGAACGAACCCTATTGAAATTGGAGAAAATCGGTTCAGATTTAGATATAGAATTGTGTGTGTAAAGTTTCCTAAAAATTGTCCGATTTTAAGACCCAAAGTTAGGCCGATTGCCACACAATTTTGCACAACGTACTAAAGTTTGTGTAACATAACATGTGTCAAGTTTTGCTGAGATCAGTTCGGATATAGATATAGCTCCCATATATTCCTTTGAAAAATAATCAACATTTGCCTATATTGAATTAATTTATGCAACATCAACAGCCATTAAAGAAAATATTTTAATTAGAATATCATCCGAATTGTCATCCATTGTATAATGATCCAACAATAGAATAATAAACATGAATTGTATAATCACTATTTGAAAAAAATATTTATATATTTTGGTTTTTTTTGGGGAGTTTCAAGCAAATTAGCTGTAATCTCATTGAGTCACAGATCTCCCTGCCAAAAATAATCAATATTGCTTCAAGTTTCCGGGTTGCATAAATCCGCCAAAATACCAAATAATGGTATTTTGGCGGATTTATGCATGTTTTTCAACCGAAGTATTTATATTTTTTTTATTATCAAATTCTTGTGGGGTGTCAAATCTTCCTGCCAAAAATTTATCAATGTCAGTTTGGGGTTTGGTTTAGCTCCTACAGGACAGTACCATTCAATTTTCGGTATTTTAAAGACTCCCATTATTTGACATTTTGGGGGATTTTGTGTGACTGTAATTTGCTACGTTTGGTTCCCATTCGCTTTGAAATCTTCCTACCAAAAACATCAATATTGCTCCACTTTAGAGAACAGCTCCGCATTTTTCAACCGATGAGGCTGTAATTTGGTATAACGTGTTCTGGAAGGCTGACTTATGTATAAAATTATGCGGTTTATAGGAACACTATTTTTTCGGAACATGAACAACCTACAATCACATAACACCATAACATAGTCTCCATATAAATATCCCAATCGACTTAAGGAATTGTGAATGCACTCCACGTGTTACGTTTTTACTTGTTATTTTATCATCGAGTAACCAACAAGGTCTGCGGAGTGGAGGCGTCCTTCCTGAGTCAGATTCGACCATATTTGTTTAATTGTATCGATCTTTTGCCAGGAGTTTTTAGACATTGAAACCATCTATGTATATGAGCCACAGTGAGGGCCTTCGATGACGAGTCAAATCCAAAGTTGGTCGTCCGATCGTTCGAAGTAAATTATCCACTGTTTTTCCTCAAAGATTGTCATATGGTGACTGTTCCCCTTGAGGAACGCAGCACAATCAATTCTGAGGGTTACTGCACAAGATGTTTGTCTAAAGTTTTCGAAGAAAAAACGAACAGAGACGAGTTATTGTACACCATGACAAGCTCTCAGAATGGAGGATATAAAAAGTTCGGCAACGTTGAACTTAATATCGTTATAACTTGTTATTCCCCTTCATTAAAGAAAATAAAATATTTAATCTATTTGAAAACAAATCGCTTTAAAATTTAACCCAAATTTATATATGATGGCATTGAAAATAAATTTGAATATTTTCAAAGTTTTGGTTCAGCTATCCAAGGTATTTTAATTCTTTTTTGGCCGATATAGAAACAAGAACAGCTGTGTGTGTGACACTCATACACACATATTTAAGCACATTTTGACACCATGGTAGTATATAAATTACAGACACTACCATGGAAAATATTTAAACTTTCTCCACACGTTTCAGCATTGCTATGCAAACAATATCAAAAATGCTTAATATTAATAAAAAAAGAAACGAAAAAAGAACAGCAACAACAATAACAACAGCAGTAGCGGCGGTGAAAGGAGCAAAGTTAAATAGAAACAACAAAACAAAAATAAAGAAAAACAACAACGTTTTGTAAATATTTGAAAACTTTTCCGTTTTCATGCCAGCCAGCCAGTCAGTCAGAGAGTTGTAACCGTTTCTAAACATTGTAACTTTTGTTGTTGTTGCTGTTGAGTATCTCTTCTATCGCTTAAATCAATTTTAATAAAATATTAATAAATTGAATAAATTTCACCTTAGTTACGGAATGAAAATTTAAATAACAACAAAGGCGGAGAAAATTTATTTAACTTAAATATTTAAAGCATCACTTTTAGTTGTGTGGACACAAACACACACATAGATGTACAATTACTATGGCATCTACATAAAAGGATGATTGAATGCCTTTATATAATGGAACATGATACAAACATAAATACTCCTATGTATGTATATATGTGTCTTGTATCAACAACAATCAAAATATTAATTTAGCTTTGTCAGTATTCTTTCTTGTCAAATTTCCTTCCTTTTGCTTAGTTTTGTTCTTTTCCCCAAAAATGGATTTATATATAACCACATCCTTTTTTGGAACTCTTCTCTTCTGTTGTTTTGATGCTTTATTTTATTTCATAACTAAAGAAAATAATTTACTTTAAAGTGATAATAGTTGTGTAGAAGAATGCACACAAAATTGTATTGTTGTTTCTTGAACTATGTAAAGCTGTCTGTCTGTGGTATTTAAATGACATGTCTGTGTTGAAATTTCATGGTAAATTGCACAAAACAATATTATGTAAATATTTTAAAAAATTATTAATAAATATTTTTAGTATATTTTCCAAAAAAAAAAAAAACTGCTATCGTATGTCGTAAAGGATAATAGTTTTGTGGTAGAGTGCTAGAAAACAATTCTATTATTTAGTTTATGTGGCCAGTAAATTGTTATGCTACTTAGTTTAAGTTCTTGTTTCTTATTAAATATATACATTTATTGTTTGCGACAGATATTGAAACGATGAAAACAAAATTGACAATATTAGTTTACAAAAAAACACTGTGTAATATGCAATCGAATAGAAGACTGAGTAATATGTTTAAATTTGGAGTGGTTTAATTGACAAACCTGAGGAAAATATATATGGGAGCTAAATCTGAACCGATTTCAATGAAATTCAACTTACGTTATTATACCCTCAAACGTGTATGATATTCCAAATTTCGTCCTAATAGGACAAACATTGGGAGTTCGGTGAGCCATTTAGATAAAATCGGACGAACATATATATGAGAGTTATACCTAAATATAAACCGATTTCAAACATAGCATACACCGTTCCAGACTCTATTTCATGCGCCATTCACAATTTCGCGTATATTGAAGGAAATATAGCAGCGGGCACCATTTATATAAAATCGGAGAAAAATATATTTGGGACCTATATTTAAATCTGAAGCGATTTCAACAAAACTTAGCACATTTCATTCGATGTGCCAAATTGTATGCAAATCGAAAGAAATATAGGGGCTTCAGTGCACCATTTACATATCGCTCATTTGATGCAAGACCGGCAATAGTGATTTTTAGGTTAATGATGCAGATATGTTCGATATATCAGACTTCATTTTGTGTAAAAAAAATCAGATAAATGTTTCTTAAACACTCCGATGGAGAAGCTATAGCTACATTAAGAGCCATACCTTGATCACTTTCTTTGCAATAATCGAACACCAATGAAACATATCTGGTCGTATGTTACTAAATAACCTTGTAGAACAGAAACAGAAATTGGTCAGCGAGAACTTGTTTAATTTATCAACACTTCTGAATGGATATACATAGAAGTAATAAGTAAAACGTCATTAAGTTCCACCGAGCCAAACTTTTTATACCCTCCACCACGTGGGGTGCCTTTAAAATTCCTCAAGTTGATCGGGATATTTATATGAAGACTATGTTATGGTGTTAAGAGATAGTAGAAAAAAATTGTGTTCTAAAATAAAGACACTATAGTTGGAAAACTTAAACGGGACATTTTTTAATATATATTTTATTCACCAATAATCCGATATTTCAAATTATAACCACTCTCGCGAGAAAATTCACTTAAAAATTTAATAATATCGGAAAAGAATTGGAACTTTTAGCCGGGGTTATATCAAAACTTTGACCTATATAAGTCAATTACAGCCCCCATTGAGTTTTCTCCTAGGTGCTCTCAATAATTTTATATATTTTTATTGTCATCCTCATGGTGGAGGAACATAACATTGTTTTTTTACTGTTTTATATTTAAACGAAACTGAAAAAGGTGTCAAAAATCCATATATGGCGGGTTACCATATTATGGGAGCTACCCTTAAACGTGGTTCAATAGTAACAATTGTTAGTACTGAAATGTGATCCCTACAATACCGAATAATTAATGGGGACAATGTTGATAATGGTAGGGACTTATTCTACTCATTGGGAGCCCAAAATATTAATTTGCTTCCAAATTTGGTTGAAACACGTGGTTAAGCTCACCAAAATACCGATCTTTTGGGGTTTAGCGTCATAAGGGGGCTTCCATAAAAGGTGGATAAATGTTGATATTTTTTAGTAGGAAGATTTACTACCATATCACAACCCAAAATAACACATTACAACCAATTTGGTAGAAACTTGTGCCAAAATCCATCAATGTACAAATATTGTGGGATGTCACTATATGGGGTTTACCCCGAGACTTGGGCCAATACTGATAATTTTTCTTAGGCAGATCTGCTAGAATTTGGTTGAAACCGCGCTCAAGAACCCTAAAATACCGAAAATTAGGGGGTACCATTATATGAGGGCTACCCGAAAAAATTGGGCTATATTTATAATTTTTAGTATAGAGATTTGCTAACCAATAAGAACTCAAAGTACCGAATTACCTTATATGGGAGCTATGCCTAAACGTGGACCGATATAGCCCATCATCGAACTTGACCTGCCTGCAGACAAAAGACGACTCTGTCCGTCTGTTGATTACAACAGACGGACAGATGGACGGACATGCTTAGATCGTCTTAGAATTTTACGCTGATCAAGAATATATGGTGGAGGGTATAAAAAACAATTTACAGCAGATTATGTTCATAAATGTGTCCAAAACCCTCAATATAACGAATAATTGGGGTTACTGAACCTAAAAACTGGGCAAGTGATAATTTTCAATAGGAAGATTTGCTGTCCAATGAGGACCAAATGTAGTAAACGATGTGTCAAATATCCCCAAAATACGTAACATTTGGGGGTACTGTTATAATGGGCTAGGATGGTACCAACCACTTGCAGTTACAACCATCCTAGGCAGGGATGGTCCGTGTGACGAATTTTTAGGTTTTCGACTGTCAAAAAGTTGTAAACGTCGAAAACGTCATATACTTGTATAAAATGTAATAAATGTAGTAAACGTCATTTATATCAATATTATCAGTATATACAGTTATTTTCAAGAATATATATTATTTTTACATGTATCTGACTTCCTTACTAGAACTGATAAAAATTTCTAATTTTTTTTTTTTGAGAAGAAAATTTTGAAATTTTATATGGATTTGAGTAAAGCATGCGTAATTTCCAAATTGATTAATGGAAATAGCTATTTTGTCAAAAACTTAATGGATTTGGGTAGGTTTCCGACGTTTCTGACGTATGTATTATACGTCGGAAATGTATGTCATTTACGTCACTTTTTCTGACAGGCCATCTCTGATCCTAGGAATTATAGCAATGCCAGTGCAAAATTTTAAAGCTCTATCTCAAATATCCACCTTACGGTAAAGGGTATAAAAAGCAAAATACTGTAATTTGGGAGGTATCTTTAGTAGGGACTGCTTGCTTTAGAAATTGACTTTTTTATCCAATGTAAATTGAAAATACCAAACAATAGCCGATTCGTTTGAAAAATGTGCCCATAATTCTCAAAATATGGAATATTTAGAGGTTTTCGTTATTCAGGAGCTACCCTAAAACGTGCGCCAATACAGCCCATTTTCTATACCAAACATCCTAGAAGTAATAGAAATTTATGCGGAAAAGTGTCAAAGATCTATCTTAAAAATTGAGTTCAGTAGAGTGAGGGACATGGCTAAATCGAGAAAATTTTATTTTGATCAAAAATATATACATTACGTGGTCCCAGATGAATATTTCATGATTTTGCAAATGGAATGTCAAATTTAAAATACACTCTCTCTTGTGGTGGAGGTTATAAAAATAGACCATGAGGTCTTCTATACATATTAGGGTTTTTATATACAAAGAAGAGAGCTGATATACATAGAAGATGTTTTCTATGAAAGGCTCCTTTTAGGAATGGTATATTCGCGAATAAAATGTAACACCTTAATATTATTAAATAATTATTATAATTAATTATTATTATATTATTATTTAAGATCCTTTCCTCTTCTACGGATGGAACACCTATTTCATGTTCAAAAGATGTCCTGTATATATGGTAGGTATCAACGAATGTACCTGTTCAATTTTATTGAAGATAGAGAAGAACTTCTTCAATATACAGAAGGAGACAACTTATCCGTTCTTCAAACTAAATATTATATTCTATAATACACTTAATTTTTCCTACAATAACTTAAAATAATTTTTGATAAATTATCGAACCAAAAGATTTTCTTTTAAATTCGTTGGTGCTCCCCTTGGAGTGTCCACTAAAACGATGTAATTTATTGTCGTTTTCACATTTTGAATAAAAAGAGTACATACATCTTTTTAGCGTATAAGCTTTCAATAAATATTCAATATCTTTGGCGATAGAATATCCATTCTTAGATTCATCCATTCATATTAATAACGTTGACATGGATTTTATGTTTACAATTTCAAATATGAATATTAATCAAAGTGATTTGTTATTCCCATAGAACGAGCATCTTTGGCATATTACAGATTTCAGTATTGGCGTAAAGATTTGTTTCACAAATTCAAAAGGACTATGAATATGCGTACTCTGTGAACGTCTATTTGTTTAGACTATGACAAATATTTGAAAAAAAAATAAATAAATAAATAAATGACACCCTAGAAATTTAAGACCTGTCTTAATGTGAAATGATGACAAATCGTCAACATATTCACACTTCGTGCATTATTTGTTTTGTGCGTGTGTACGTTTCTTCTTAATACGTCTTGTTTTTTGAAGAGAATGTATTCAAGTTCGGCCATAATGCGGAGCACAGTGTTTTGTATTTTATGGGAAATAAATTCGAAAAAATTATGCATTTGGCAAAACTCAAACACACCACTAAAAATTGATATTAAAAATTCGAATCCATAGAACGCCCTAGGTCTTATTATTTTAAATATAGAATACATCTGGGTTCAGTGATTTAATGTTATTGGAAAAGTTGAGCGCCCTAATAGAACTTTCCAAGTTCTATTAGGGCGCTCAATGCCATGCATAGAATTCGCAACATGGTTATGTTTTACTTGTAATAATAATCTAAACGCATATTTGTGTTATATTGGCTTAAGCCTAGATCTTCTAATTTCCGTGACTGAAACAATGTAAAACTGAAAGAATAATTATTTTCAGAATTATTGAATTTCAATTTTCTGCAGCCTCAATTGGTGGTTACTCTTTAAATTAATAATAGTAGACATTTGCGGATAGATAGAAAAATCTCAATATATATTCACTGTGTATAAATGACACACAGTTCCCGACTGACATTACGACAAATATAGATGAGAATTAATGCCTTTAGGCTTTTCAACTGTTGTCGTTGATGTTTTGTTATGTCTGAAATGATGAAATATTGTTCAACAATTGAAAGTGATCAACAATCACAAGGACAGAAAAAAATATATACAATTTTTTCTATATGTAGTATATTTATATAGGAGCGTATAAGTGCTGACAACAGTAATACGTTTACTAGTACCGGCATTAAAACTTGTATTTCATGATGTATTGATGGAAGAAATACCCACTAGAGCATTTATTAATATAGATTGAGATGCAAAAAGTAGTAATTATACTCCTTTGAAAATTCTACGACATGAATCCCTTTTCATTTTGCCGTAACAGAATCTTTAATCAAGTACTTAAGAAGAAGAAAGGACTAAAAACCTACAGTAA
>NW_026878442.1:0-2384 GCF_032173495.1 Musca vetustissima | reverse complement strand
GAGTACGTATTGCTTTTATTTTATTTTATTTTGAATGTTTAACAAATTCCAGCTGTTACCGAAATATCGATAGTATAATTTCTCAAAGAGATTAAAACGTTTATTTTGTTACTCCCTCCGACTAGACATGACTTAAACATGCCCGTAAGCTAGGTAAAACATAAACAAAAGTGAAAAAGGATTTGCATGATAAATTAGCATAACTGACAAAGAAACAACATCAAAAGGTTAAGAAATCAAAAAGAATTTGTCTATCGAAAAAAATATAAATTCAATACAACAACAACATGTGAACTTAAAACATTATTACATATTTCTTCTCATCTTTGAAGCAAAGACGAAAAAAGGATGAATATAGAACAGGAAAATTATCAAATACAATTTGTCCTTAAGGAAACTCACAGATGTGTCATAAAACAAACTTTATTTTTGTTGTTGCTGAAAAAAGAAGAAACACGAATGAAACCTTTATAAATGCTTTGTTTGCCAAAAGATTTTTCCGAACTTCTTCTATATCTGATGATGTTTGCATTTTGTGTTAAACATTAAGATTACTGTTAAATAGATTAAGGGGAGGGTGGAAAACCCAAAAAGGGGGTAGAAAAAATATGTAAAAATGGAGCTATGTTATGGTATTTGCAACAAAAGCTTCATAAATGTGTTAC
Organism: Musca vetustissima; assembly: GCF_032173495.1. Lineage (NCBI taxonomy): Eukaryota > Metazoa > Arthropoda > Insecta > Diptera > Muscidae > Musca > Musca vetustissima. The sequence continues at coordinate 1,719 of NW_026878442.1, read as the reverse complement.
TATCAGAGGTCACAGCTGGTGGCAAATATCATTAGAAGTGGTTCACAACCCAAATATGACATTTAGAAAAAATAAAAACAGAAAATGTTATCGCAGAGCTGTTTTATTTTCATTGAAAAAATGGAAAATTGTGTACAACCAAGGAAATGTCAGCACATCTGGTCAATTATTCAAAACCTGTTATAAAAAAACAAAATGGATAATTTGTTAGGATTAGTAATTTTTTAAGACATGTCCGTTGTTATTTTAATGTATGTCTGAATTCAGGTTTTAATTGCAGAGTTTTGACAGACAATTTAAATAAAAGTTGTAGAGACTGACGAAGTCAATTTTCCTGGGATCTGAGTCGAACAAATAACTCTATACTGTAACTGACCAAATATTTACAATTATCTATCTAAAGGGAGATGGGGCACATTTTGACTCTTTTTGTTTTCAAGCCTCATATGGAAAATTACAAAAATCTGTTAAATTCCGTGAAATTGAGGTTTGCAAGCTTATAACTCGCGAAGTATGAACATATTGTATATAATTTAAATTCATTTTTATAAAATGAAGTGTTCTTGTCAAAATCTTAAATTATAAAATCAATAATGAGTTTGGTGGAAGCTGTGATGGTGTATATGTAAATCAATTGAAAAAGCGTTAAGTTCGGCCGGGCCGAACTTTGGATACCCTCCAGGTACGTAAAATAGAAATATAGGTAAAATACCAAAAAGTGGACTCATACCGACATTTCTACAAACCGATTAGGTAAACCCTGATACAAATTGCAGAAATTTTTATTGGATACCCTCAGCCTTATCGCTAATGTGGGTGAATACACTTTGGAAATGAGCCTCATCGAAATATTGGTTCTATACCCCAAATCCGTTTCAAAAAATTTAGATTTCATCCAAACTTTGCCAATTTTATTGTTTTTTCAAGACATAGTTCAAGTTCGAAGATGGGGAATGTTGGTCCACTCCTTCTGGGTAGGTCTATAGTTCATTATCGATCCCTATATATCTTTCGATTTGCACGGTCGAGATTTAGATATAGCTCCCATATATATTTTCGTCCAATTTAATGTAAATGGTGTACCAAAGCCCCTATATATCTTTCGATTTGCACGAAATGTGGCACAACGTACTGAATTAGGTCTAGAATGAAGTGTGTTCAGTTTCCTGAAAATCGGTCTACATTTAGGTATGGCTCCCATATATATTTTCGTCCGATTTTATGTAAATGGTGTACCAAAGCCCCTATATATCTTTCGATTTGCACAAAATTTGGCATAGCGTACTGAATTAGGTCTAGAATGACGTGTGTTAAGTTTCCTGAAAATCGGTTCAGATTTATATATAGCTCCCATATATTGTCCCTCCGTTTTAATGTAAATGGTGCACCAAAGTCAATGAATATATTTCGATTTGCACGAAATTACGCTTTTCGTGAAAATCGGTTCAGATTTAGACATATCTCCTATTATTTTTTCTTCCGATTTTATGTAAATTATGCACTAAAGACACAAAGTTTGTCCGATTGCCACACAATTTTGTGCAATGAACTGTAGTTAATATAAGTTCATCTCTGGCAAATCTCATTGAAATCGGTTCAGATTTTGATATAGCTCCTATATATAGTTTCGTCAGATTTTAAGTAAAAGGTGCACCAAATACTCAAAGTTAGGCCGTTTGTTACACCATTTTTCACGATTTTGAAATCTGTTCAGATTTG
>NW_026878441.1:0-23910 GCF_032173495.1 Musca vetustissima | reverse complement strand
TGCATATTCTCAAAAGGAACCATGGGTCTAAAAAATGTCTGATTATTATTCAATAATAATGCAATTAACCGGTGAAAAATGAGAGAAAATGTATTTTTGATGACACGATATTTGGACCAATTGAACGGGAAAATCAATTAACAGGGATTAATTATCCGAGAAAATGTACATTAGTTTTCGTATGCAATATTTTTAAACCCATCATGTGGTTCAATTAAGCGGGGAAACCAATTAACCGTAGTGTCAATTAACAGAAAAATACTGTATATTTTTTAATTAGAAAGAAATAGGTACATGCGGAATTTTGTGCGAGATTATTATTGTCGATGTTTTTAATTTCAACAATTATGAAATTAATATTGTCCGTAATCTTAGATTGACCTAAAACAAAGAAAAAAAACGTAATGTAATCTTCCAAAAAAAAAATAGTTTCTGAGCTCAATTCCCATACGCTTTGAATAATTTGTCCCAATAACCTTAGCAAACCAAGAAAAAATTACATAATCTCTATCAGCAAACTAATCTTAAAGGCCACTGCCTACGAACTTAAAGAGCTAGAATAATTTTCGTGAGACTATTATTTTAGGCCTACGTAAATATATGACAAAGAATTTTGTAATAGTTTTAGCAGGCTTTTTAAAACAGTGAAAATAAAAAATGAAAGTGAAACTAAAAAGTTATTGTGACAAAGATGAGGTTAACAATAAAACTACTGTTGTCATTTTCAAGGTTCAATACACCACCAACATCATTCTTTTTTTCTATTTGACAAATGTTGTGTTATTACAATCATAGATTATTTCATTGGGTCTCTTTGAGTTTTGAAGAAGAAAAAAACAAAACGGCAGCAGTTTAGTTTTGACAATGAAAGTTATTTTTTGGGGGGAAATTGTTTTCTTAGATTTGATCAGAAATTAAACTATGCATAAAAATGTGGTTGTGTATTTGATTGATGGTAAAAAATGAGTGGTATACCCTACATAAGGTATACTTTGTACATAGGTCTCAATTAAAATCGACGGATATATATCATCAAACCTTCGAAGTTTTTTTTAACGGAATTGGTGGTAATTTTGTTATTTTGAGTTATTTCTACCGGAAATATAGGTTCATTTTTTAAAAACAGCGGAACTCCCCTTTATTAGGTATTTTTGGTAGTTAGGGTAAAGTTTTTCAAACAAATTTGCTATAAGCAGAATCATACGCACATTTCGGAGTACGTGCTCAATTCTTTTTAATACCAATGGTACTAAATGTTGGCAATATGAACTTTGAGTAAGAATATATGAAACTGGAACACAATTCTAATACATTTTGAGACTTCAGGTCTGTTAGTTCGTACATTCTTTCAACCATTAGTTCGAATTATTCAAAATCCTGCAGTAAATTGAAAAATCAATTTCCAAATTTAACAATCATAATGTAAAGCTCTAAGCAGCCGTTCAATGCCTACATAAAAATTCACTTTTACCCACAACTATGATCTTTACCACGGAAGAGGCGGGTGTATCAACTATTTCGATAATCATACATAATTACAGACCTAATGACAGAAAGAGTGGAAGAAGAAAAGGTTCTTTGCGGTTGGCATGGAAATGAAAATAGAAATGTAATTGAAACCAGAAAAAAAGAAAAACAAAACACAGATTGGAAAATGAAGATATTAGCTAAATGCTTTTGAATGGAGGAGGAGGAAAAAAAAGAAAATTAATTTCCATATAAATTATGGTTGACAATTAAAAATTGGTTTAGTTTTATTTGAATAACCCAAGTAAAAGGTCATAATTAAAAGAAAAAAAATCAAGGAACTACAAATAAACTAAAGTGCATAAAAACTATTTAATAAAAATAAAAAAGGATATTCCGCAAAATGTTAAATAAAATAGTGACAATTTATATAATACTACTCAGTGTCTGTTACAAATCCATAACTGCCATAAACACAAAATTACCCGAAGACGTAAATCGGAAATTTACTGCCCGTCATATGGGCCAGGCAATTGCCCAGTGTTTCGGTCAAAATGAAATTGTTAATTGTCTGGAAAATAAAATGCTACAAACTCTCGATGCGGCCATAAAAAATAATGACACCTGGCAGTTTAGTGATTATATAACGCTGGAAAAGAATCCCTCAAGCATGGCCAAGGATTATGAAAAGTTTCAAAATTTATCAAGACAACAGCGCTCGATGGGCGATTCGCTGGCAGTTAAATTGCTACAGCTGGCACGATCACGCTCACTGAAATTCGAATTACCCAGCAGTGTGACATCACTGTTAGATACAAATAGCATTTCCGGTGGCCTGGATGATTTTATAAATTCCGCCACAGAGGAGTCATCAACGACATCGACACCGCTGCAGGAAGAAGGTACGCAACGAAAAATGAATGGTCTTGTAGATGATAAAATTGCTAATATAAACAAAAAAGCGAAAAACCCTAATAAATTCAAACCCTCCTCCTCTTTTCATTCCCCTATCTGTCTGAATTCACCGTTATCCTCCATGATGGCGAATAAAAATAAAATCTGGTACCTAACGAATAAATATCGGAAAAAAACACCCAAAGGTCGTAAAAAGAAGTACAAAGATAAAAATATGGCAATGATGGGCGGTATGGCGATGATAGCAATGGTGGCCCAAATGTTTCTGGGCAAAGTGATACTGATAGCTGGCGCGGCATTTGTAATGGCTAAAATAGCTTTGGTTATCTCAGTATTGGTGAGTTCATTAATGCTTTTTTCCCTTCATTCGAAATAGCTGAAACCGAAAATGATTGAATTTAAAATTCCTCAAAACTAGGTCCAAAATTACAATACTCATTGGGATTAGTGAACAGAAAGTGAATGTCCGAAACTTAAGTCATATCCGGTCTGGTCAACTAGGCGTTTATTTCATATATAGTATTGTTATGAGTACATATCGTATACATACATATGTGTTTGAAATGTTTACAAACAAAAAAACAAGGCTGTTGTCTAGTCCCTAATAAATATTGTATTGGATCTTAGATACGAAAACAAAATAATGTTTTTATTTTTCTATGGACTTTGTAGTTAAAATCTAAGAAACTATGCACTACGACTGGGGAATTGAAGGAGGGAGGAAAATTCCTGCGAAAACGTTTTTCATCCACCATGCTAAATTTCGGAATTTTCGGTTGTAAACCTTGGAAATTCCAAAGCATTTATAAATATTGCAAATGTTTTTCCGTGATTTCAGCAGACACACAAACATAGATTTTATTTTAATTTAAATTCTGTCGGGCTGAGTATATTATAACTCCTATACATTCCAAAAATCTTGCTAAAAGAACTGGACCAACAAGAAATGATGCGTGGCCTTTGTTTGGGAGCTGTGTGAAAAACTACATAGTGACTACATAGTGCGAATATTTGCGGTTATCATCATATGAAGGCTATGTCTAATTTATAACCGATATAGCTCAATTTCGAACCCAATATTTTAGTTTTGTATTTCAATTCTTTCCTTCGGGAGGTATATGGTTTTTTATCATGATATCCTTAGAAGGCGCAATTATTACAACAGATGGCTAAATCGTCTTCGAATTCCATACTTTGTAGGGTAAAAACTGGCAATTTCGAGTAACGACTATCCACCATACAATGCAGAACACGCCTATATGGTGATCCGGGTGTTGGCGTTACACACGGATCAAATCAGTTAACTTGTTTAATATAAATATGGGGTTATATGAGGACTACCCCAAAAAGTAGGCGAATAATAATTTTTGGGAGAGAGATCCCCAATATACCGAAAATTGGTATGTGCCCTTTTATGGGTGCTAGGAGAAAAAATGGACCTATATTTTTAATTTTTAGTGGAGAAATTTGATGCCCAATATAAACTCAATAACGCGTTTAAGAACCCAAAAATACCGAAAATTTGAGGGTACCCATAAAAATGGAACTATGCCTAAACGTGTACCGATATACCCCATCTTTGAATTTGACTCTATGCAAAATTTTGGCGATCGATCTCAATTTGTTTAGAGGCTAGAGTTATTTCAGCAGACAGACGGATCGTCATAGAATTTTACCCTGATCAAGAATATATATATATACTTTATAGGGTCAGAAATGATTCTTTCGATGAGTTACAAACGTAAATAATCTACATTATGATTGTTTTCTTTTAAATAAGTATATTTAGGTAGTTATCGACAGGAAGACCATTATTATTGCTTACGGTAGTACACCTATGAGACATTGAACCTATAAGAAGCTTAATTTGATCCTTTGATATAGTATTCCTCGCATCTTGAATCTTTGGGAAGTCTGTCTGTTTCTTTGTTAAACCCTTTGAATTTTGCTAAAACCCTGATTTTCGACTCCCACAACCAAGCTTTGAAATGTTTTGGTGTATTTTTGGAGGTTATTGTAGGTATATCTTCGGAGAATGGAACCATACCGTTTTCCAATACATTTGTGTAATCAATTCCATACATTACTTTATAAATCTCGTAAATAGATCGAACTTCATAAAAAGGAAAACAGTTAAATAACATCATTGACCCTCGTCCTTCCTGCAGGGTATCCTTGCAATCCTGCGGCCCAAACCTTTAATTTTAAGGCCTTCTAACTACAAATTTGTTCCCGTCAGAGCTTTAAATATTAAACTTTAATTCACTCGAGAACAAAATATTATGTTGGGAAAAAATCCATTATTTTTTCGGCAGATGGTTGTTCTCATAGATTTCTTGTTGGAAAAGTACAGTTCGCATTTATTATTCGAATTGGATGAAATTTAGCACAGCCCAAGGAACCTTTTGAAATTGGAAAAATATCGGTTCAAATTAAGATATAGCTCCCATATATATTTTCGTCCGATTTAAGATAAATGGCGAACTAAAGTCCCTAAATATCTTTCGATTCGCACGAAATTTGGCATAGCGTTGTGAATTGGGCCTAGAGTGACGTCTGCCAAGTTTCGCGAAAATCGGTACAGATTTAGATATAGCTCCCATATACATATTCATACGATTTTATGTAAATGGTGTACCAAAGTCCCTATATACCCTTCGATTTGCACGAAATTAGGCATAACGTACTGAACTGAGTGTAGAGTGACGTCTGCCAAGTTTCGTGAAAATCAGCCCAAATTTAGATGTAGTTCCCATATATATTTTCGTCCGATTTTATGAAAATGGTGCACCAAAGTCCCTATTTATCTTTCGATTTGCACGAAATTGGGAGTATCATACTGAATTGAGTCTAGAGTGACGTCTGCAAAGTTTCGTGAAAATCGGTTCAGATTTAGATATAGCTCCCATATAAAGTTTCGTCCGATTTTATGTAAATGATGCACCAAAGTTCCTATATATCTTCGATTTGCACGAAATTTGAAGCACCGTACTGAATTGTTTATGGTTCCTGGTTTATTGGCTCGATAAAATCGGAGAAATGATCGAAGTTGACCGGCAAGTTAGCATTCGTATCATCGTCCAGGAAGTAAAAATCGAGGATTGTGAAAACCGACTACTAGAGTTTTTTGCAAATAGAGAGCAGGACTTCTATGAGAGAGGTATTATGAAATTACAAAACGGGCATATTTCTCCCAGATCGGACATTCCGAAGCACGTTAAATAAAATCCTATAGTTCTCTACCTGAAATTGACATTTTGCTAAAAAAAATTGGGTTCCTGTCCCAGACAGACTTTTAAGTTCAACTTGATTCGTCATCCATGTAAAATATCGTACCAATTTAATATCGAGGGATATCTAAGCTTTCATACATTAAAAAATATATGTAAACTTTTTTAAAAAATATCTAAAAGTGATTTATTTTCAGGGTAGTCTCAAAAAGGGGAACAGTGGAGGTGGTGGTAACACCGAACATGTCATTGTAACCGGAGGAGGTGGAGGCGGCGGCGGTGGTGGTGGCCACAGTCATGAACATAGTTCAGGCTGGCATCGCAGTATGCCACTACAATATCGGCATCCAAATACCGAACCTCCTATAGCTTATTATGAAGTTGCTGATAATGAGGAGGAATTCAAGAGAAGACAGATACCAGTCTATTGAAGATATTTAGCAGATAGATGATTGATATTTTCAAACACAAAAAATTAATTTCTTTATTATTTTTTGTAATTATTGATTGTACATGCAAATACATTCGAACTTATGACCTAAAATTTCCAATTCTGTTGACTTTTTTCTTTCGATAACTTAATACATAATTAATTAAATAATTAAACAAAATAATATTTAAAAATTGTTTTATGTTGTTTTCTTCATCTCCTATGTACGGTAAGTATGTGTGTGTGTGTTTTACGTTGTTGTATGTATTTCAGGTTGGTTGCATTTGAGAGAAATTGGAGTGGTTCATGCCACTCGGTTATGCTTAAATGATTCTCGAATGTGGTCTCTATGCCAATAAAATGTTACACTTGGTTTGTGGCTCATGATTATTTCTCTTTATAATTTTTAAGGTTAATCAGTAAAAAATCTTTGGTAGACAAGTGGCTGTAGTTTTATGGTGATGGGGGCTTTTTGTGGGGGGTGGAAACTTTCACCAGTTTGCGTGATATCACTCAACCTCGCACTCCATCTCCATGTGTAAGTGTCACTATCGCAAAATCATTTGGTTTGGGTATTAAAATTGGACTAATTAGTTTACGATGTTGTTGGCACCCATGCATTGTAAGCCTTATCCTGCATCATCATTTCATCGTCCATGCTGCGATGATAGGAACCACTTTCATGACCGCCTTCGTATTCATTCTGATGACTTGAGGAATATGTGTGACTTTGTTGAACTTGTGGATGTTTGACAATTTCATAGGTGGTCTTCTCACCACCCTCTCCGGATACCAATTTCTTGAGACCAATAATGGCACTGATAATTAGAGCAATTTTGCCCACAATCAATGCCTTGCCGGCCACAATGGCTATTGAATGGTATGCCATCTTCAGAATAGCCGCTTTCAGCATTACGGCAGCTATAAAGGGTCCCAAATACTTTTTGTCGTCCTTTTTCTTGCGACCCTCCTCCACTCCATCACCGCCCACAATTTCATCGGCAGCCTCATTGGCCTTCGCTGTGGTCGAGGTAAAGAAATTCATTACCGATTGCATTACATCCTGGGCATTGCTCTTGCCAAAGGACAATAGACGTGGCAAATTGACTTGCAACTGTCGTGATCTGATGAATGAGGTACATCTTTCCATTAGCAAGGAATCCAGACTTTTCGATGAAAGATTTTCTAGATCACGGTTGCCTAGCTTCATATCCATAACACTGGAACGTCCCGTCCTCAATTCGCTGTCATTTTTCTTAACCAAGGTAACGCCTTCAATGATATTGATATTCTGGAATTTCAGGGCACGTCCCAAAAGTTTTGCACCCTGTATTTTGAAACACCACAGCACATCGTTTTGATTCAGGCAATGATTTAGAACATGATGCAACGTTCGTGAAACGGAATTGTCAGTTAATAGGCCACGCCCACTATGTGTTGCGGTTACAATGGGTATTTCTACAGCCACACAGCTACTGCTCAAGGCCACTGTAATTAGCGCACACAGGTACACTAATTTTGAACACATATTTAAAGGACAAATGTCTTTAGCTTTCCTTTTTTATTCTGGTAAATCCTTTAGTTGTTTTTTTATTATATTGATTTTACTTTTTCGAAATAAAATCACTTCTTGTCTTTTGCAATTCTCATTCACAAACGCACCACCTCGATTTCTTTACAAAATGCAACTGATCTTTAGGCTTAGCATGGCTAAGAAATTTATACATTTTCTTCAAGTTTTTATAAAAATGTGCAGCTGTAGATCTTTAGACAACAATTACTGGACCTTGTTAATGCCTGAAAATGCGCTTTTGTTTCACTTCTATTCATTAATGTTGTTGTTTCTTTTTTTGTGTTTTTGCTTTTTAAAGTAGACTGCGGCGCATTATTGGCTATTCAGAGCATGTTAAATAAAGAAATGAAAATAATATTGCAACACCATTTCACTTGTTGGCAAAATTTACAATAGACATTCAAATTTGAGGGAGCAATATAATGAAAGGCCTATATTTGGTGTAAAGTTCTACATTCATTATATTACAATTAGTTTTTAACGTAAAGAGAAAAAAATCGATATAGCATAGTACAAAGTGAAGCAGCATTTTATAGGACATGCTCTAAAATTATGTTCAAAATTCAACTATTGACTTACCTAATGTATCCTTTATGCATTTTTCTAATGCAACCTGCAAAGGAAGAAACATGCCAATTACTAGTAAAATTGACAAATATACAGCTTTTTGCTTGATTAGATTAAATTGGGGAATAAATTTGGATTTTAGAATTAAATGACGAAACTATTTCGGAAAATCGTTGAAGCACTATCACAGAGGTTGCCTATATATTGTTCGGCTCATGCTAAACTATTTTTATTGTCTGTATATTAAACTTGTCATTCCGTTTGCAACACATCGAAATATTCACCGGAGATCCCATAAAGTGTATATCGTCATCATAAATGCAAACAGACGTAACTACACTCCTGTAAAAAACTATAGCTCGCAATATTGAAGATAGAAATTCTGAACTTATATTAATGCTACTTCTGGGATATTTGATATTGAAAATGAGATATATCCGCCAATTTTTTACAGTAGCCTCCATATAGCGGTACCCTATGGGATATGTCTGATATATCTGAAACGATTTCAAAAAAAAAACTTAGCGCACGTCACTCCATACTCAATTTGGTAAGCTGTACAAATTTTAGTCTCAATCGGATAACTATTAGTCATTTTCTTGTACTATAATTGTGTTGTAGTTAAGTCTTTTTGTTTCAGAAAATGTCATGTTAAAAAGCCGTAACTGACATAAAACTTTTAAAAACAAAAAAAATCCTTTCCAAAAATAAATAAGGCTCTACAGTGCAGTTAAACTTTTAAAAAATTTCCAGCCATACTCCATTTTTATGGATTTTATAAAGTTTTCTTCTTCTACTGTAAAATTAGTATGCATTTATGGTGACGATATATTATTCATTAAAATAAAATTCTATGTCGATTTATTCGCGTCTGTCCGTCTGTTGAAATCACCATTGAGATCGCATTATTATTATTATTAGAGATAGAGTTTTGAAATGTTGCATTGGGATTTCTTTTAGTTTTAGGATGGTTGATGTTGGAAATGGTTATGACGGTACCCCTAAATATTTGATTCTCATTTGGTATCAAATCATCCTACCAAAAAGTATCAATATTGGCCCACTTTTTAAGGAGTCCCATATATAACGATACATCTCAAATTTCGGTATTTTGGGGAGCTTGGACATGTGTTTCAACCAAATTAGCTTTAATTTTACATATTGAATACTCATTGAATAGAAAATCTCTCTACCAAAAGCTGCCAATACCCAAGTCTCCGGGTAGTCCCCATGACATGTTTTTCAGCCGAATTCGCTATGGAGTGTCAAATCTACCTTCCTACGAAACATTATGAATGTAAGTGTGATCAGGTGGATCTCCCACAGAACATGACATGTTTTTAAACCGAATTCGCTCTAATTTGATTCTCAAAAAAATGATTAAAGATTAATTGAGTTCAAAAAATGTTTAAATTCTTTGAAGCTGAGGTTGTCATTGCAGAAAAAACAACATTTCTATGTGTAGCTTTCTGGAGACTATTACATCGTGTAGGAAATAAATTACAGTTGGAGTTGTAATTATTTGAGGTTCTATGCAAAATTAGGGACTTATATACATAACTCTATTTCTAAGCAAACATGTTGGCATCATAATACCTTCCCTCATGCTAAATATTAAAAATATCGAAAATGGATAGGTATCATAATATGGGGGAAAGGCGTAACTGGGGGCCGATATATTATACATCATTCGCGAACCTGGCCGTTCTAGTTTTTTTCCTCAATATCCCTCAAAGGTAGAATGATTAAAACAGATGGCCAAATCGTCATGGAATTCCATATTTCGATTACATAATATATACACTACTATGGTGGAATGCGAAAACATGGGGATAAGCCCAAAACGCGGAAAAAATCAGATAACTATGTTAATATAAAAAAGGGGGTTGTATGGGGACTACCCCAAAAAGGGGGCGAATATAAATATTTTTTAGGGAGATTACAGCGAATTTGGTTGAAAAACCCCGCTCAAGAACCCCACAATGCCGAAAATTGGAGGCTATCCGAAAAAACTGATCTATATTCATAATTTTTGGTAGGGAGTTTTGGTACCTATTAAGAACAAAAATACTAAAATACAACCAATTCGGTGGAAAAATATGATAAAAAACCCCAAAATACTGCAAATTAGAGGATACCGTTATATGGGGGTTACCAGAAAAAGTGTTCCTATATTTATAATTTTTTGTGGTTAAATTTGGAACCCAATAGGAACCCATTGTAGCAAATTTCAGCGAATTGGGTTGAAAAACGTGCTCAAGAACCCCAAAATAACGAAATTTGGGAGGTACCCTTATATTGAAGCTATACCTAAACGTGGACCGATATATATCATCTTCGAACTTGACCTGCCTGCTGACAAAAGACAACATTATGCAAAATTTCAGCACCCTATCTCAATTCCTTCAGAAGATAGCGTGATTACAACAGACGGACGGTCGGACGGACGTACATGGCAAGATCGTCTTAGAATTTTACCCCGATCACCCTTTATAGGGTCGGAAATACTATGGTGGAGGGTATAAAAATGGGTGAAAATGTGTTGAAGCTAACAAGTTTTTTTGGTTCTTTCCTGATTTGTGACTAAACTGAAATATTTTCCGAGTATTATCAGTATTCAGTACATCCCTTCTAATTACTTGTCCATACTCCCTTCACCAGGGACGTACGCTGGGGGCGGCCCGGGGGGCCCGAAATTAATTTTTTTCACAGTAGATTTATGTTTGCAACAGCGAATTTCTTCATTTTGTACTACCGGCCGCCCCGAAATGAAATCCTGTGTACGTTGCTGCCCATCACCGTGGGTTGTGTTGTGATGTTCGGCTTATAATTGTAGCCTATAGATGGAATCGAAAAAAAAGTACAAAAATAAGTTTTCGCTCCACTTTATTCTAAAATTATTATCTGATCATCACCGAAAATTATAGACGTTGTTCTTGACCATAACTGGAACCTCATGAAACATTTCAAAGCGATCAGCGCTATATTGCCGCCATCTAGTGTGGTAATGGATTACTTAATAATATCTCAGTACCTAAGCACTTGCAAATATTTACATGTAACTCCCACATCCAAGTACATACGACAATATGCAATATTGATATCAATTTAAAGGCCAACCACCCCTCTTGGATATACTATCAACTTTTCGGCTCTATGTCCTTCAGGAGTGAATATATACTATATAGAATACAAATTTTGTCCTTTTTCACATAAAAGACAGGGTCCATTTGACCCGCTAAATATTGTCCGATCTTTATAAAAACATGCATGCTTATTCTTTGGCCCGATCCGCTTCTCTATGTAAAAATTCGAGATGTTTGGACCATAATTGCGGCCTCTAGAGCGACCAAAAAAACCGACAAAAATAAAGTATTTGGTCCATTTCATCCCCTAAACAATAGGGGTATTTATTGGCCAGAACCCATCCTACATGCAAAATTTCGTGAAGATTGGTTCATAACTGTGGCCTGTATCGTGTTTACAAATTATAATGGACCGACGGACAGACGGACGGACACACATGTCTAGATCGACTCAGCTAGTCAAGATATGACGATCGGTATACTTAACTAGACCCACCTAGGACCAATATTTCGCGGCGTTACAAACTCTTGGGGCTGCACAAAGCTATAATACCCTGACAACATAGTTTTGTAGGGTATAAATATAGGAAATCTTTTGGTATAGCCCGTATACAAAACCGAAATGGCTAAATTATGACATTCATGATCGTAGCCCAACTATACAAGCTGAATGTCCGTACTTTGTATTAAGATTTTCTAATGGCCAGACTTTTAGATATACAATGGGATGGACCTATATATATAGGTTCATCCCATTGTGGGGGGTATAAAAAATTCGGTCCGGCGAGAGCAATGACATATTTACTTGTTTCTTAATGCCCCGTAATATAAAGCCACTTTGTGCCCGGTAAAAAAGGAGTTGATTTGAGTCAATGTTAAAGAGCTCTCATGGCCATGGTGCGCAAAGTAATATTGATATTCCAGAATTGTCCGTCCTACTTTGTTCAAACTACAAAGTCCACAGGACACTATTTGCTTCAAAGAACTTTCGTTGGTTTTAGCCAGCCTTCGTTTTGTTTCGGAATCCTAGGCATTGATCTTTGCAGCCATCGACCTATCGAGTGATTGTCAAATAGTATGAAAATCAACGAGAACGAGCCTTTTTTACGGACAGGAAGTCATGCAATATAAATATTTTACATGTGGAAGAAATGCCCAAGAATGCTTCTATACCGATCTTATTTCGTCAAAACGTATTGAGTACGTTTGTGCTAACGGATTTCAAACTTTGCAATGGTAGATGAAGCCATGCACTACTTAGTGAAATATGCTAAATATGTTCCTTGAAACCCATTTACAATATAAAGTATTTCAAAAAAGTGATGATATTGTGGTATTTGCGACAGTGCTTATTCAATTATATTTAATATAATTTTCCATGACATATGGTAATGAAAATATGTTTTGAATGGCACACATATAATCCGAATCAACAATCTATCTGCATTTAGTGTATAATTTTAGTATAGACATTTATACCACAAATTTCCATTTAAATTTTAATAATTAATCATTTACTTTTCCCTACATTAACTTTTTCCTTTGAAAATGGTGTAACACAAATAGTAAATGCTTTCCGAAATATTTCACTTCTAACAGTCATGGAGGAATTCTTGTGCAGCCACAGATTTGCATGCATCGTTGGCAATTTGGTGCATTACTTTTTAATAAACCCGGTCTTTCTCGCCACTTTTTTTTGCTAGTATTGAACAGCCGGTCGGTCTTCGGCAATAATTAAAACTGCAATGTTTTATTGCTAGGTAATTAATTTAGTTTTTCATTTCGTCGCTGTTTTTTAGATTGTTTGTTCCAAGTGGCGGTAGTTGTTTTCACGTGAATTTCATTAACAATTTCGAATTGGTAACACTTTCTTGGGCACCATTTCTATCTAAAGGAAAAAAAGCAACAGCAACAAAAACAAATAACACCCACTTTCTTCTTCATTTCTGAAGACAATTTATGAGCGATGGTATATAATTTCCAAAATAAATAACTAAATAAATACATACACAAAAATATATTGGATGTGGTTGCTCTATAGATTTTCTCTTTAATCCATTTGGAGTCATTAAATATACATACATACATACATCATACATACATCAAATATACATGTGTTAATAAATATGTTTCATGGTAATTTGATGTTTTGATTTTGTACAAAAGTTGACGTTTGATTTGTGGGTTTTAATGGGTACTACTGTCACGCAAAGACAATTAGTTTTGTTTTCGTACAACACGACTTTTTTTAAACATAAATTGGCATGGAGATAATTGATTCAAAGTAGTACATAATGCGATAAGTAGGTGTAAATATATAGGATTTAAATTATGGTAACATACATTTATGAGAATAGTAAATGTGTTGTGTTACTGTTTTATATAAAGAAATATGGTGCATATGTGTAGAGAAAAAAAGCGTGTACTTCTTATACGGATTCTAAGCTATATTGAGTATCTTTCTACACCTTACAAAGTGATGTGAACAAAAAATGCAAACGTATAGTACATAAAGAGACAACATAAAACTTCAACCTCTGATTGGAGTGAATAATTTTCTATATAAAATGATGAAATGTTGAAAAGGAAAGGGACAAAATCGGATGGGCCGACTACATCATACACCACAACATTTTGGGTGCGCCTGAGATAATTTTTGCAAACTACGTTTAGATATATACCGATTTAAACTCAGCTTAACAAATGTTTCTCCCTAAATATATCTTGTACAATATAAGGACTATTAGCAGTGGGCAGGGTTCGTCGTTGGGTCAAATGACGTTACACCAAATCCGTTTCAGACAATTTTGAGTCGATATACAAATGTCCGTATATCTGGGCAGTGCAACAATAAGTCTAGAAAGGAGGAACCGATTTTATTAAAACTTACACATCCTAATATTTTCTAATTGGAATTCAGATCCCTTAGAGGTTCTATTTTGTCTTAAGATGCGACTCAATGTTCGACTTTTAAGGTTATATTTTCTAGCGGCGGACGTAGAGTTACCCTGTTTACACACACATTATTAGAAATAGCTTTTTTTATCGCATAAGTATGTTTGGTCTTATATTTGTAATTTCGAACCATATTAAAGGATTCTTTTTAAAGACAAACCCACAAATCAAATTAAAATGATATAATATAGCACACTCTGTATTATATACTGCCTTAAAATTTGAAAAGTTTTATACACGATATACTTACGAAATGAGATGGAAATATTACAATCTGTAAATATACAAGATCCCGTTCGGATCTCGCCACTGATCCTCATCAGTTCCCTTAGTTTTTTGTTGGGATATTCTCCCCAGAAGCTATTAATAGCCTGACTATTTTGCACAAACAAAATACAAATGGTATCCCAAATAACCCGCCAACACTACTGAAGTTGTAGACGAGGCACGTTCATACTGTTTGGCTTATTGCTTTAACTATGTACGTTATGTACATTCGTCCCAAGTGACGACACATAGCAGTGAGGAATGTATTGTAGTTGTCTGTAAATGCCTTGTTGACCACGAAGTCAGGCGCCAACGAAACGGACTTCTCATTGGGGTCGTATCGCTGCTAACGTAAGAATTTCGAATTGTCACAAGAGAAAAACGATTTCCAGGCACATCGGTCTTTTGCATAACCCTTCCTATTTGAAAGACTATGTTCCGAAATGTTGTCTTCCACTTTATCTTTCAATCACATTCGTGGCCTTCCCCTTCTGCTTGCGCCATCAGTTGACTCGCTTCTATATACCTCTTGAGTTGGAGCATCCTCATACATTCTCCAAAAATGACCAGATCGATACGTCTGACTATGTCGATGTCCGAGAGCAGATGGTACAACTCTTGGTTCATTCGACGGCGGCGCAGATCGGTCCATAGATATTTAGGAGAATATTAATCTCAAAACTCAAAGAGCTGCCTTATCTGATTGCGCAAGTACCCATGCTATCAGCGTCTTGTAGAATGTGAGTTTGGTCTGTTTCTGAATTGTATACTCAGACTTTTTA
This sequence comes from Musca vetustissima, assembly GCF_032173495.1. Taxonomy (NCBI): domain Eukaryota; kingdom Metazoa; phylum Arthropoda; class Insecta; order Diptera; family Muscidae; genus Musca; species Musca vetustissima. The sequence goes on along the minus strand of NW_026878441.1, from coordinate 8,638 downwards.
AGCAAGAATCGCTGCTTAAAATCGTACCAGAAGGAGTGAACCAATGGGTCCCATCTTCGGGCTTTATCCAGGCTTCATCAACCTAATAGGTCCTGCAAAGTTTGGTTTAAATCGGGTATTCTATTCGCCTGATATTGAATTTATATATTTTTGAAATTTTTACCTTTCGTAGGTGAGGTACCAGAAAGTGCATAGCAGTGGGTTGTATATAGTTTGGTTCAAATCGGACTTTCAGTTCGACTGATATTGGATTTATAAATATTCAAAATGTTGAACCTTTGTGGGGGAGGTATCAGAAGGAGTGAATCAATGGGTCCCATTTTCGGACTTGATCTAGGTAATAGGCTGTACAAAGTTTAGTTAGAATTTTACCATTTTTGACAAGATGAAATCGCACGAAAATATATATCAAAATCTTGACCGATTTCAACAAAATTTTACTCAAGTCATTCTAGACTCACGTTGATATTTTCATCAATAAGCGTGTAAACCTAACATGTATAGGGTCTTTGGTTCATCATTTACATAAAATCGGACAAACTATTGTGGGACTAAATCTCAGTCGATTTCAACAAAACTTCACACCGACCATTATGTTTGGCACGATGTACAAAGTTTACTCTCAATCGGACAAACCTTGGCTGTTTGATGTACCATTTACATCAAATAGGTCGAGAATATATGGTAGATATACATAAAACTTGAAAAACTTTAAATACAGACATAAATCGACTCAGAAACTGATTATTGATTCATTTTCCCTGTTACAAACATATGAACAAACGCATTATACCCTGTACAAAAGAATGGTGGGGTCATGATTTCCGATCACTAGAACGTCAGAATCCACCAATTCCAGCGGCATTATAAAGTTTACATGTTTGGCTCTCGTATGAACTAGAATTAATAAGATGGCACAAACATAGGAAAATGGCGGACATATGAAATTTTTAATTTAAATTTTTCTGCCCTCCACCATAGTATGGAGGGTATATTAATTTTGTTTTTCCGTTTGTAACTCATCGAAATAAACATTTCCGACCCTATAAAGTATATATATTCTTGATCAGCGTAAAATTCTATGACAATATAGCCATGTCCGTCTGTCTTTCCTTCTGTCTGTTGTAATCACTCTAGCGTCTAAACGAATTGAGACAGATCGTCAAAATTTTGCATAGAGTCGTCTTTTGTCTTTGTTTAGGCATAGCTCCCATATAAGGGTTCCCTCCAATTTTCGGTATTTTGGGGTTGTTGATCGCGTTTTTCAACCGAATTCGTTGAAATTTGCTACATTGGGTTCTTATTGGGTACTAAATGTCTAAAGAAAAAATTATAAAAATTATAATTATAGGTCCACTTTTTCTGGTAGCCCCCATATAACGGTACCTCCTAATTTTCAATATTTTGGGGGATTTGATCTATTTTTCCGCCTAATTAGCTGAAAATTAGTATTTTGAGTTCTTAATATATATATATATATATAAATATATAAGGGTAACCCCAATTTTCGGTATTTTGGGGTTCTTGAGCGCGTTTTTTTCAACCGAATTTGCTGCAATTTGGTATTTTGTAGTCGTATATGGTAACAAATCTCCCTACCAAAAATTATTAATATTTGTCCCCTTTTTGGGGTAGTCCCCATATAACCCACTTTTTATATTAAAATAGTTATCTGATTTGTTCCGCGTTTTGAGTTTGGTTCTAAGACTCTGTTGTAATCATTTCACCTGCGAAGGATAGCGAGATAAAGAATTAGAACATAAGGTTCGATAATGAACTAAAGTCGCATTTAGACCTAGCCCCCGTGTGGAGGTTTCAGAAGGAGTGGACCGATATTCCCCATCTTCGAATTTGAATTATCAATTAAAAATTTCCGAAATATGTATTATGGTTTACATAATCCGTTTTTAGACATGTCGGTATAGGCCCATTTTTTAGTATGTTCCCTATATTTTCATTTCTAGTATGGTGGAGGGTATTCAAAGTTCGGCCCGGCCGAACTTAACTTTTGTTCACTTGTTAAAAATTGTTTATTTTCAGCGTTCGATGCTGACACAATAAATTGGCTATATCATCAAGAGTTACTGAGATTTTCACCTGAAATTTTAAAACTACAATTTTGAAAGATATTTATTAATATGCAAAAGGTCGAGGAATCGATGTGCAAGGGCAAAATATTTTACGAGCAATGCCTACTAGCTAGCTTGAACTGGTCACATGCATTTGAAACTATTTCTCTTATAGTTTTTATAACAATTCAATTGTTTCTCCATACCGTACAATTCACCCATTGTGTTAACCATTATTACCGAAACAAACGTCAACAAGTCGTGCATTTCAGGATCTTGTTTTTTCTTCTTTCGTTTTATTTTCTTCTATTTTTTATTGCAAATCTTGTGCAATTTCTGCCGCGGGTGTTACCTTACCGCAAATGGAACTTCTGCAGTAGAGGTTAAATTATTTAATGGTTTGGCATTGTGCTGAGGCTAGATACCACGACGACGATGGAGTAAATATTTGTTTGCAACTTGCAACGGATTTCAAAACAAAAGAAACACAAATCAAATGGTGGTCATGATAATGAACTTTAAGCCGGACGAAAATTTTGGAAAAATAACAGATAAACAAAACAACAAACAATTGTAATTTTCAAATGGCATGTCTTAAATAGTGAACGAATGTATGAATGAATGGATGGATGGCTTAATGGTGGCAGAGAAAAATGTTATAATGTGTTGCATTGAGCGGGTGGTTCGTTTGTTGGATTGGATTGTTGTTGTGATGATATGACCATTGTTTTTATACAGTTTGGGGGGATTGAATTTCATGCGGCCAACTAAAGTGAAAGTAAAATAATAATAGAAACAATGAAAAACATATCTAAGAGATGATGATGACAAAACTATACACTCAGAAAAACAAAGAATATAAGATATTATTTGATATTGTCACCACCATGCCACATTCAACAGTCATTTCTGCACGAGTGTAGACATAAACTTGAATGAACTTTAATTGTTGTTAACGAAAAAAAAAAAAACAAAATATCACAATAGTTACAAAATATATCCACTTTTGCAACAATTGTTTACCCACATCATTGCTCACTTAAGTGGTTGTTGTTTTCACACGACAACAAAATTTAAGGGTTAATAATATTGGTGACATGTCATTGGAACGAACCATAGAAATATTCAACACTGGAGGCGGTAAACAGCCTTTCTACACATAATGCTGGTGGCATTCTCCTGTATCGTCTGCATGTGTCCAAAATTAATTGATGTCATTTTGGTGTTGTTGTTGATTTGGATGAACATCCAAGTTTTCTCTTCTCGTGATTATAATCATTAGTGGGAAATTTGTTTTCTCAGGTTGACTACAGGAGACTGAATCCTACCAAAATGTTATTGTTATTTTTTATATGTGTGTAAGTGTGTACGCCTGTTTTGAATCACAATTAAGAGTTCATTGAACACTTTAACGTGTGTCAAGCATTTTCCCAGATATATGCCAACGTGTTTCTAGTAAACAACTTTTTTGGTAAATATGATCTGAAGTAAAGGATTATGACAATGTACTGTAATAGCAAATCCACAGGGAAGATTTGAGTCAGTTTAAGAACTGAAAGGTAGGAATGTTGTTGAAAAGAGTGAGTCGAGCTGAAGTCAAGGAAGTTTACATGGACGTGTTGAAACGCATGGATACGATCTGAAGGACAAAAAGAAGCGCTAGGAGTCTATAAAGAACAGCTGAATGACAAATAGTCTCTATCTGAAGGGTTGGACGTATATAGAGACGAGCTGCACTACAAGTTGAGAGACCCATAAGTTGAGTGACGTATATTATCTATGGAAAATCTAAAGGACATTCGATCTATGTCGAATAACTAGAGGGTGGAGAGTTTGGGCTGAAACATAGGGACTTTTTATATACCGGCTAATGTGGAAGGAGTCCATATAGAGAAGCAGATGGGCAAAGAGTCGCCAGAAACGGACGGGCAGAAATTGCTTAAAAAAGTCAGAAAAAGCAATAATACAGTGGGCTGACGGCGACTGTGAAAACAATGGTGCCCAACTACACGCTTGTACTCAGTAATCTCCGCAACTATAAAAAAGTAAGATAGTTCGGCCGGGAGATAATTGTTATACCCTCCATTCAAAATTCAGAAAAACCCTTTACATGTACTCTCAGGTTTTAAATACTGGGCTAAGAACACCAAGGTATGATAAATAAGCTGCAACTCTTCGAATACGCGGACTTATAAGCCAATTTATTTAAAAGGGCGTTTTTTATTGAGTAAGAAAAAGGTCACTTCGAGGGGAAAATTCGGCAGACTTTCAAAATACCAAAAAATGGGACGAAACCTTTATGTGGTAAAAATCCACGCATCTTAATAGGCTAAAAAATATTTTTTTAATCCACGCATTTTTATAAGCCTTGAAAAAATTTAATCCACGTCTTTTTTAAATCGAACGCCTCTAATAGGCCATGAAAAATATATTTTTAAATACACAATATACAAATTATACGATTTGTGAAAATATTCGAAAAATCCTTCTAGTAGGCCTTGAAAAATATTCTTAAAAAATCGTACGCCTTCTAGTAGGCCTTAAAAAAATAATCTTCAAAAATCTACCCCTTCCAATAGGACATGAAAAAATATTCGTAAACCAGTGAGCGGAGCAGTATAGTCGGACGTGGCCGACCATACGATACCCTACACAACTAACATGGAACTCTAACTTTCTGCGGATTTTTATACCGAGCCTGGGCAATATTTCGTGATAGTTGCACCCTTTTGCCCGATTAGAGGTCAACAACACCTCTTCCTTACACTGCAATATTTTCCGAATATTACCAATATTCAGTGCAGCCCTTGTAACTACTTGCCCATATTCCCTTCACCGTGGGTATGCATGTTTTCTTTATGAAAACATGCATACTTATTCCTTGGCCTGATCCCCTTTTCCATGTTTTAATTTGCGATGTTTGGGTCATAATTGCGGCCTCTGGAGCGCCCAGAAAAACCGACAAAAATTAAGTATTTGGTCCATTTCATCCCCTAGATATTAACTGATCTCGTCCAAAAACAATAGGGATCTTCATTAGCCAGAACCCAGAAACCCATGCAAAATTTCGTGAAGATTGGTCCATAACTGTGGCCTGTATCGTGTTTACAAATTATAATGGACAGACGGACGGATAGACACACATGTCTAGATCGACTCAGCCAGTCGAGATATGACGATCGGTATACTTAAAGGTGGGTCTAGGAACAATATTTCGTGGTGTTATAAACTTTTGGGGCTTCACAAAGCTATAATACCCTGACAACATAGTTGTGAAGTTGTATAAAAAGAACGACTCTACTAGGTCTTGAAAAAACAATCTTTAAAAATCCGCGCCTTCTAATAGGCCTTGAAAAAGTAATCTTTAAAAATCCAGACCTTGAAAAAGTAGTCTTTTAAAATCCACACCATCCAATAGACATTAAAAAAACATTCGTAAAAAAGAATGGATTCTAGTAAGTCTTGAAAAACAATCTTTAAAAATCCGCGCCTTGAAAAAGTAATCTTTAAAAATCAAGACCTTGAAAATGTAATCTTCAAAAATCCAGGCCTTGGAAAAATAGTCTTTTAAACTCCACGCATTCTAATAAGTCTTGAAAAAGTAATCATTAAAACCCACGACTTCTAATAGGCCTTGAAAAGGTAATCTTTATAAACCCACGCCTTCTAATAGCCCTTAATTTTATTATCCACACCTTCTAATAGGCCTTGAAAAAGTAATATTAAAAATTCAGGCCTTAACAAAAGTCTTAACAAAATCCAGACCTTGAAAAAGTAATCTTCAAAAATCCAGACCTTGAAAGAGTAGTCTTTTAAACCACAAGCCTTCTAATAGGCCTTGAAAATCAGACCTTGAAAAAGTAATCTTCAAAAACCAAGACCTTGAAAAAGTAATCTTCAAAAATCCAGGCATTGAAAAAGTAATCTTTAGAAATACGTCTATTAATAGGCATAGAACAGGCAATCTTTTAAAATCCACGCCTTCTAATAGGCCTTGAAAAAAACTATTCTTTACAGCGCCTTCTAATAGGCCTTGAAAAAAATATAATTTAAAAATCCACGCCTTTTTTAATAATTTTTAAAAATCCACGAATCACGCCTTCTAATTGGACTTAAAACATCTTTCTCTCAAAACCGCACATTCGTTTTTAAATTACGCTTACTTTAAAATGCCTATTGTGCAGAGGGAATTTTGTAAACTTAAGATTCGCTTATATGCTGCATTGTGTTATAAATTCCCAAATCATGTTATAACACACAAACTGAATATATTTATTTAAGAAATAAATATCGCTTTTTCGTTATAGGTTATTAGCTTTATTTGGAATTTTATCTTCGCCATATGTGTGGGATTGTAAATTTAAAAAAAAAAAAACGCAAGCTTATTTTTAGAGATTTATTTGAAAAATAAACGCATTAGCAGCAACTAGTGAATTGTAATTTCTTGAAATAATTTTATTCATTAATTCGTTTTAATAAAAGAATAAAACTTTTGAATTATCAAAAATATGAACAAATGTACCATGGCACACAACAAAGGTCACTGGCCTCCATATCAAGGCATTCGAAAATATACACTTGTAACTTTATCATATAAATATTCTAATTTATTTCACAATAATTCGCAGTGAATTCCTTTAATGTTACTAATCGCATTAGATTAATTTAGAAAGTGTTCGTTTTTTTCCATTTCAAGTGTAAAATGAAATTTACTGAAATGTTATCGCCACGGCCCCGTTATATTCACTGAAAATTTCAGCAGATTAGGAAAAAAGTTAATGACATCCATTTAAAATGTCTGTGCCAGCAAACAAAGCCCACAGGAATGATTAATGTTGAGGATGTGATTGACGCAAGGGAATGTCCAGCCACAGCTTCGTCGATATGATTCATTGAAGGTGAAAGAAAAAAACACACACACAACAGCCCAGGCGATAATAAATAACACAAAAGGGAGGACAGGTACTTGTGTTTAAAATTAATGTTGAAAATTATATTCAACACAATGTTTTTTTTTTGTTTGTCAAGTGGTGTTTGTCTACGATGGATGGAGTAGAAGTTCTTGCATAACAAAATATAGGTATTAGAATGCGTGAATTTTTAAAGAATATTTGTTAAGGACCTTTTAGAAGGCGTGGATTTTTAAAGATTACCTTTTCAAGGCATATTAGAAGGCTAGCACTTTTACAGATTATTTTTTCAATGTCTATTAGAAGGCGTGTATTATTAAAGATTATTTTTCAAGGCCTATTTGAAAGCGTGGGCTTTTAACGAATATTTGTTAAAGACCTATTAGAAGGCGTAGAATTTTAAAGACTACCTTTTCAAGGCCTAGTAAAAGGCGTGGATTTTTAAACATTACCTTTTCAAGGCCTAGTAAAAGGCGTGGATTTTTAAACATTAACTTTTCAAGACCTAGTAAAAGGCGTGGACTTTTAAACATTACCTTTTCAAGGCCTAGTAAAAGGGGTGGATTTTTAAAGAATACTTTTTCTAGGCCCATTAGTAGGCGTGGAGTTTTAAAGATAATTTTTTCAAGGCCCATTAGAAGGCGTGGATTTTTAAAGTTTACTTTTTCAAGGCCCATTAGAAGGCGTGGATTTTTAAAGTTTACTTTTTCAAGGCATATTAGAAGGCTTGGATTTTTAAAGTTTACTTTTTCAAGGCCTATTAGAAGGCGTGGATTTTTAAAGTTTACTTTTTCAAGGCCTATTAGATGGAGTGGGTTTTTAAAGTTTACTTTTTCAAGGCCCATTAGAAGGCGTGGATTTTTAAAGTTTACTTTTTCAAGGAATATTAGAAGGCGTGGATTTTTAAGGCTTACTTTTTCAAGGTCTATTAGAAGGCGCGGATTATTAAAGTTTACTTTTTCAAGGCTATTATAAGGCGTGGATTTTTAGGGCTTACTTTTTCAAAGCCTATTAGAAGGCGTGGATTTTAAAGTTTACTTTTTCAAGGCCTATTAGAAGGCATGGATTTTTAAAGTTTACTTTTTCAAGGCCTATTAGAAGGCGTGGATTTTTAAAGTTTACTTTTTCAAGGCCTATTAGAAGGCGTGGATTTTTAAAGTTTACTTTTTCAAGGCCTATTAGAAGGCGTGGATTTTTAAAGTTTACTTTTTCAAGGCCTATTAGAAGGCGTGGATTTTTAAAGTTTACTTTTTCAAGGCCTATTAGAAGGCGTGGATTTTTAAAGTTTACTTTTTCAAGGCCTATTAGAAGGCGTGGATTTTTAAAGTTTTTTAAAGTTTACTTTTTCAAGGCCTATTAGAAGGCGTGGATTTTTAAAGTTTACTTTTTCAAGGCCTATTAGAAGGCGTGGATTTTTAAAGTTTACTTTTTCAAGGCCTATTAGAAGGCGTGGATTTTTAAAGTTTACTTTTTCAAGGCCTATTAGAAGGCGTGGATTTTTAAAGTTTACTTTTTCAAGGCCTATTAGAAGGCGTGGATTTTTAAAGTTTACTTTTTCAAGGCCTATTAGAAGGCGTGGATTTTTAAAGTTTACTTTTTCAAGGCCTATTAGAAGGCGTGGATTTTTAAAGTTTACTTTTTCAAGGCCTATTAGAAGGC